>NC_041059.1:39644778-39767278 GCF_900634775.1 Gouania willdenowi | reverse complement strand
AATACTAAATATAAATGAATTAATTTGTTGTTCATTTAAAAACACAAGTTATTTTTTGGCACTGGAGTCATGTGACTTGGTTCTTCTTCTGTTGTACCAAACTTCTTCACAATGTAAATGGTGAAGCAACACTGCACCCAGTAGTTCATGTATGGTACTACAGAAAAAATGAAGGAGAAAGATTATATCAATAATTTACAACATTCATCTATAAATGATGATTTTTAATGACACGGTTAGATTCATTGGATTTTTTTACTGTCTGGGGAAGATTTTAAGATCACTTTCATGTAGATTCAGTAAGACATGGCATCGCTTTAAAGGTCAGAAGTGCTGGCTTGTTTGATAAAATAATTGCGTGTGTTTGCTGTGATGGTTGTGTCTTAGAATGGTTTATATGGTTAAAAATGGAAGATTCTTAGCTTTGAAATGGTAGATGATTCTTGTGATATGCTGCTATATTTAAGAAGCATTTAATCCTTTAAGAGCGTGAATAAGTGAGAACATGCATTAGGAAACGTATTCATACGCATACTTTGTGGGGGGCAGGGATCAAAAGTTTTCATTACAATTTTCCCAAATTTATTCGAAAAAATACAATTCTTAATATAATGTACATAGTATTCAAATATTTTAAATGCCAAAAAACAGAAATAATAAAAATTGCGACATAAAATTCAAATGTTCACAAATTAAAATCAAGTAAAAAAGATTTAAAGGACCGCAGCCTTTTGACCCTCCTGCCTCCCGTAGCAGCTCAGAGCTTTGTTTACAACATGGCGGACACCGCGGGTGCTCCATAGACACAATTCTGTTGTTTCTAGCGATGAGAAAACAAGTGGTTGGAACAGAGAACGAGCAAACTCTGCGATCAGTGCATGCTTGACTGGATACAAAGCGGTGGATTGAGCGGTGTCGTTCCAATCTACTCGACCCCCTCCCTCGCGCAACAAAATCAGCAACCCTGGCCACGGGAGCACACAGTGCAGGCAAAGCAATGTTGTTAGTAGGTAATGTTTATTTCTATAGCACCTTTCACAGACAGAGGTCAGAAGTGCTTTACATATCAGCTCATTTACACACCACTGGGACAGAGCTGCCATGCAAGGCGCTAGTCAACCACTGGAAGCAACTTGGGGTTCAGTGTCTTAGACCATTATACACCGCGATCGAACCCCAACCTCTCAATCAGAGGACGACCACTCTACCACTTTCCCTAAAAAAGGTGGCTGCCCGCTTGTGTTTACCTTTGTTGGGATTAGTTGATTGGTGCTGGAAGTGTCACTGGGTGTGCATTAGCACAGGTGACTTATACAGGTAGATTGGAAGTGTGGTGGCACATTGGAGTGGGGTGAGCTACGGGGGAAAACCCTTTGTTTTTTTTTTTTTTTTTTCACCTTGTCTGCACATGCTGTTGAAGGTTAACACTACAAGAAGTGCAATCTTTTAACAGCAATGCATATTTTATTATTGCAATTAAATAAATGAATTTATTTAATTGCATAATTGTGACCATCACCAGCCCTCCCTAGGGAAGGGTAAATACTTTATTAAAGGGAGGATGTAAAAGAGAGAGGGCAGTGTTACACCAGGGTGAGGGGGGTGGGGGGGGGGGAGTTAACAGGGAGGAGGGATACAAGATAGGAAAACGAATGGGTGGGGAATAATCAATAAGTTTCAAGTGATGTGATGTGAAATTGTGGTTGTGTATATTGTGCTTATTGTTGTGTTATCAAGCCAGTTTGGTGACCAGTGTGCGGCTTAGGAATAATGATGGTGGCTGTGAGCAGAGGAGGAAGTGAGTGGAAGTTACATAAAACAGGTATTTGGGAACAACGTGTCTATGGTTGAGCCCAGTATGAGTGTTATCCCACAGCCCGAGGCCAGTGCGTCCATGACAAATGTGATTCCAAGAGCCGCTACTGCAAAACCCATAAGCCGCCCCCGGGCCCGAAGAAGCAGTCGGGCCAGCAGAAAGAGCGAGGGAAAACCCTTTGTTGACCACATTTGGAGGCCTTTCAGTGCATTGCGACGCACTTGGATGCACTTGGACGCAATCTATGCTCAACTGGACAGAGCTTAGACGCACCTTAGATGCATTGTGGACACACCTTTGCACGCACATCAGTGCGTACATCAGACGTGGAGTGGAGCTGTGAAAATTGTTGGACTTTTATTCTATCCTACCTGTGTCTAACTTAGTGATTTACAACTGACAGAAAGCCTATCCCTCCATGTTATAGCGTATCTCCCATATTAAAGCACATGTATCCAGTGATGTATGATACTGTATATCATGAAGAACATCATAAATAATAACATTGCTTAATTTGAGCAACTTTACTCTCTCCTTCTTAAAGTTACAGGGGGTGCTGAACATTTCAAGCTGCATTTTGGATTTATTTTGGCAGGTTCATAATACAGCATTCAAAACTTATGTTACAGAAATGAGCAATAATAATAAAAACAGTTAGATTGGTTCATTGTTTTCATTCCTTATTTGTGAAGCAAAACTCGAGACATTCTTTATATTTATTTCTATTTTATTATTTTGAATTTTTTTGCCCCCCTGGCAACAATGTTAAACTCCGCCTATGTCCAAAAGCACATAAACAAACCCTTTGTTGTTTCCTGTATTAATGCTCAGAATGGTAAAACTCATGTACTGTGAGAGCATCTGCACAGTGCACAAGGAGAACATGCAAACTCCACTCAGCAGCTGAGGATCGCTCACCTGCTTGAGCTGAGTTTCCGAGTTGACGTGAACATCGCAGGTCTCACAGTGGAAGGTTTTATTCTGCAGGCCTGTGACGGAGGGTTTGCAGCTCGGGGCCAGTATATTTTTCACTCCGGCTCGTGGGAACGACTTGATGGAGCCGACGCCGCTCCGAGCCTCCAGCATCGTCTTGTGCTTCGTACCTGAAGGTTCAAAACAACATCAACTGTTACTCTCAGACTGAAAACACCAGTAGAAGTGTTCATAAAGTGAATTTAATATATTCTACAGTCTGCAGTTAAGTTTAATATTTATGAGTTTAACAAACAAGGTCAGTAAAATGTGCAAATTAAAAATAAAACCAGTATTGGCAATTCAAGCAAAGTCTGTCCTAAAACTAGATGAGGAAACATGAAGATGTTTTCATTTTCTGGGACGCTTTGATTTGGTCTCACTTTGGGTTTTTACTTTTTGTGTCCATACCAAAGACTAGTCCCACATGTTTGGTTAGCTAAGCACGTACCAACAAGTCACAGATTTTTGGGTTAGCTTAGCATGTAGCGACCAGTACAATGTGTTTGGATTAGCTTAGCTTGTAGCAAAAAGTCCAACATGTTTGGGTTAGTTTAGCATGTAGCAACCAGTTCCACGTTTGTATTAGCTTAGCAATATACCAATCAGTTCTGCATGTTTGGGTTAGCTTAGCACGTCACACCTAGCCCCACATGTTTGGGTTAGCTTAGCATGTAGCAAAAAGTCCCACATGTTTCGGTTAGCTTAGCACGTAGCAACCAGTTCCACGTTTGGGTTACCTTAGCATGTAGCAATCAGTCCTACAGTTTTGGGTTAGCTTAACACGTAGCAACTAGTTCCACATGTTTGGGTTAGCTTAGCATGTAGCAACCAGTTCCACATGTTTGCGTTAGCTTAGCACATAGCAATGCTGGCTTACCAGGGGTCAAAGGGGTGGGGCTTTGTTACTGAGTTTTCATTTCCAGTTATTTTCAGAAATGTAGTGTGGTTTTCTTGTGATCTTGTTTTTCATTTCGCATCTTTTCTGGTTTTTCTTTATTAGTGTTCAACATTTTTTCCTGTTTAATTGATTTTTCAGGTATTTTTTGTTGTCGTGTTTTGGCCGTCGCTCTGTATTTGGTATTTTTTGGGTTTCCTAATGCTCATGAACGCCGTCATATTGATGGCGTACTTCGTGTGATGGATTAGGAAACTCAAAGATGTTTTCCTTTCTGGGAGTCTAAGGAACTCGATAGCAGCTTGATTAGCTTAGCATGTACAGGTGCAGGGTCAAGCGGTAAAGGGGCGGGGCTTTGCTATGGCGTCAACCTGCTAATAATAAATATTACATAGTAATTTTATTGTCACCTAACAAAAGATTGAACTAAAACTAAACTAGCACTTGTTCTTTTTTTTGCACATTTTTAACATTTATGGGCTTGAAATTGTAGAACCCAATCTGGCAACGCAGATGCACGCTGTCAGATTATAGTTGTTCTTTGCTCTGGATATCAATCAGATACGTTAATACATTCATGTTGTGAAGCTGCAGCCTTTGACTCGCATTTCTTCCCAGCATGGGGCTTGGCCTGATTATTCCTGCACGTCTTTACACTGAACGCACACTCCACTTTAGCGACATTGATGGCATTGTTGTGTCGAGCAAGAAGAAGATGACCCACTTCTGATGCAGCGAGCAGCTGGAAGCCACTCTTCTGTTCTGCTTCTATTGTCAGATCCACCAGGCTGAAGCTCCCAATGAAGAATAGATTAGAGTTTCAGAGTCTGTTGGACTCTAGAAGCACAACATTCACCGATGGGACAACAACAGTGGCCCAGAAAAATGCTCCACTTTGTTTGAGACCAACTTGTTTTTCTCCCTGAACACTAACAATGTGAAACTGTAGCTACGAGCTCAGCTGTGGAACCAATGGAGCTTTGACTTGCTGTAACTCGTCTTCACTGAGATTAGAAGCTTTTAAAAAAGCTTCCACTCCTGTTTGGAGGATTCCTGTCAGATGTTGGAGTGTTTCATACATTCTGTAAAGCAGACAAACCAGCAGCCCTCGGGCTACTGAGCAGCCACCAAAAGTACAACAAAAACACACAAGATTACAAGAAAAATACATGTTTGGGTTAGCGTAGCAAATAGCAAAATGTCCCATGAGTTTGGGTGAGCTTAGGACATAGCAACAAGTTCCACATGTTTGGGTTAGCTTAGCACGTAGCAACAAGTCCCACATGTTTGGGTTAGCTTAGCACGTAGCAACAAGTCCCACATGTTTGGGTTAGCTTAGCATGTAGCAACAAGTCCCACGTGTTTGGGTTAGCTTAGCACGTAGCAACAAGTCCCACATGTTTGGGTTAGCTTTGCATGTAGCGACAAGTTCCACAGAAAATATACAGATCAGCAAAAATCAAAAGATTTCTCCAAAAACACAAAAAAAACAACAATAATCAAATGAGATAAAAAAAATACAAAAGAACATTAAAAATACACAGAATGAAAGAAATATAAAACAAAATGACAACAGAAACACAAAAAGCCTTTGTTTCCTGTGTTAATGCTCTGGTTGGGCCTTATTCTAATGCTGATATGAATGTCGATCATGTGACCCTGAGATCAGAGACAGTCACGTTTGTGGCTCCGCCCCCTGGCTATGAATGCAGAGCAATCAGAAATGTTGATCTGCATTAATACGCCTACTGACGTCTTCTTCCTAAACAGAAACAATAAGTAGCTACAGAGGACGAGGGCAGTCTCATGTCTTTCGTCTTTCAATCGCTTTCTTTATTCTTATGATTGATTTGAAGGAATACACATTTATACCCTTCAATATGATGCGACAATTTAAAAAATCTAATTAAAATCTGAAAGTGGTGAGATGGCCATTCTGAATGATGTTTTCATATTTCATTTTTAGCTGCAGCAAAGTGTGCTTTTCTCCTGTCAAGCTGACCCTAAATGAACCTTTTTAACCAATTATTTTTACATGTTTGATAGGATCTTAAGTACGGTTAACTGTTGAGTGTTTGAGCAATGTCCTCCCAAGCCCATATTTTCTCCTTTAGGCTGTGACAGTCTCATAAAACAGGCTCATATTCCCCATAGATGTATTTATTATAAATATCTATGATATTCCACAAACACCTGCAGGAGAACTTCTGGCTCCATCAGGGCTGAAATAAAGCACTCTCTTCTGGCTCCTTGCCATGGTAGCTCGTGGTATCTTTGCTCCATTGATGATGGCTTTTTATTGCGCTCGTGCACATGAGTAACGAAAGGTGTACATACTCAGAGGTGATTGACCCACTTCTTACCTGCTGTAATAGAACCGAATACTCAGTTTCCCATCGCGGGGTATGTTGACTCAGGGTTTACAGATAGCGTAACATAGAGTTTATTGAACCTCCTTTCTGGAATACCCCACTTATCTTTGATGAGAAAATGTAGTTTGTGTTGCATGGTCACTGTTGTGCACGTTTGTCCTGACAGTAAACAGAAGAAGTCATGCACGTTTCTCACCACAGTTGTGAGCTTCCAGCTGAGATGCTGAGTTCACCGCCACTTTGCACAGAGAGCAGTACAGCAGACGTCGAGCTTTCGCCTCCTCCGTCTCCGTCTCAGGCTCAGGCTCTGGTTCAGGTTCTGGTTCTGGTTCTGGAGGTGAGTAGATCCCAGGCAGCGGTGGTGTCTCCTCTCCCCTGACGGCTGGGCTAGACTCTGCTACTGATGCCATGTGGTGGACGTTTAGTGTCGGCGTGGGCGTGGCTGGCCTGAGCACGGGAGACAATGGCGACGATCCACAGCCGACATCTGAACAGAACAGAACAGAACAAGGAAATAATCAATCGACAGCAGGATTAGCATTAAGTCATAGGTAGTGTTTTATATTGTTGCTGGGGAGGCAAAAGAAAAACTAGAATTAAACACGTACAGCATCTCTAGATTCATGCCAACCACAATGTGTGTAACATATACAATAATGCAAAAAGGATTGGTAAAATAACTGATAATTTTCATCAACATGAACTAATGGGTGCAGTGTTGCTTCATTTACATTGTGAAAAACAATTGTGCAACAGAAGAAGAATGTCAACAAAAAAAGGGAGAAAAAAAAAGAAGAAAAAAGAGAAGAAGTAAAAAATAAGGGCTTAAGGGGGAACCTGGGGACGATGTTTCTTTATGTTCATGCACATAATGACAATTCTAACAAATAAATCCTTGTATGTATTTAAAAGTCACTGATTTATTTTAAATATATGAAAATCAGATGTTCATTAGTCGAGGGAACGAGGCCAAAAGTACGAGTTCAAAGGGAAATGTGGAACAACAGCAGTAGGAAACGTCGATAGATTTGACACAACATCACACCACAGAGAATTCTGTGTCAGCGCAAAAGGGATGTGTCATAGCAAGTTTTAAACAAAGGCAAAGGGAGCAATTCAGGTTCCAAACATCAGTCAATTTATTTTCTGTTTTTAGTCCAAAACAGCATTTATTCTTCAAACAACTAAGTGTTCAGTTCAGACCTGCTCAAACATCTCCCTTGTCCAGGTGTGCTGCAGAAGCCATTTTGGTTTTCTTTTCTCACCTTCACTTCCTGCTCAGTCTTATAGACCTGAGGCTCCGCCTCCTCAATCTCTCCCTTTAATTTTTTTAAACCAAAACTGAATCCTTTATAATTACTATGAAACAAGAATTTAACAAATTATATTAAACAGTTTTTCTCTTGCAAAACAAATACATGTTTGATTTCATAAATTATAAAATATCCATTTTTTGTTTTGAGGGAGATTTTGCTTCCTAACATTTCACCCTTCCTCCTCCCTCTGGTTCACAAATGTCAGGTAAACGTTAGAGATAATCGGCAATGATGTTTTTCCTACCAGAGCAGTGTTGTACGGTGAACTGGTATGGCTAAGCACCAACGTAGGATTCTTGGATTTTGATGTTGTTTTGAGTAAATGGTAAATGGACTTGATTTTATATAGAGCTTTATCACCACTGAAACAGTCTCAAAGCGCTTTACATATCAGCTCATTCACCCAATCACTCTCACATTCACACACCAGTGGGACAGGACTGCCATGCAAGGCGCTAGTCGACCACTGGGAGCAACTTAGGGTTCAGTGTCTTGCCCAAGGACACTTCGACACATAGTCAGGTACCGGGATCGAACCCCCAACCTCTCGATCAGAAGATGACCCTCTACCACCTGAGCCACGGTGCATCCATGTCAATGGTCTGTGATCAGTCTGGAAAATAAAATTCCTTCCCAAGAGGTAGTATTTTAGAGAATCAACCGCCCATTTTATAGCTAGGCCTTCTTTCTCCACAGTAGAGTACTTCTTCTCTCGTTCAAACAGTTTTTTCCTCAAGAAGAGGATGGGTTTTTCTTCACCAGGTTCTCTTTGGGCTAGCACTGCTCCTAAGCATCCACCTGTACAAGGAACTGTTTTGAGAAGTCAAGACTCTGCAACGCAGGAGCTTCACAGATTTGCATCTTCATCAAACAGAAGGCTTTCTCACATTCATCAGTCCAAATTATTTTGGAGGCAGATTTATTTGTAAATCAGTTAGAGGCGATGCCAACGTTGAAAAGTTAGGGATAAATCTTCTGTACCACCCCACTATTCCTAAAAATGATCGCACTTACTTCCTTGTCTTGGGCCTAGGAATAAGTTGTATAGCCTTGATTTTCTCAATCTGTGGTTTGATTTCCCCACGGCCCACAATGTACCCAAGGTATCTCACCTCTTCTTGAGCCCACGAACACTTAGCTGCATTGAGTGTTAAGCCAGCTTCCTGTATCCTTATCAGGACAACTTTCAGGTGCTCCAGGTGCTCCTCCCAGGACTCACTGTAGATGACTATATCATTAAGGTAAGCAGCTGCAAACTGAGAACAGTCAATAAGCACAATGTCCATCAGTTTTTGAAAAGGGGCAACTAGATGGTACCTTTCAAGTGACAGCATAAGGGCCTTGCCACTTTGCCAGTAGCTTGCTTCGTCTACTTGGTAGCAATACAAGTACTTGTTGACCCGCTTTTAATTCTCGCTCACGGGCACGTTTGTCGTACCATACCTTTTGCTTTTCTTGTGCTTGTTGCATGTTCTCCTTAGCCTTTTCTCTGAAGGTGTTTAGCCTATCTCTCATTTGGAGGACGTAGGACAGAATGTTGGTGTTGGTAGTAGAAGTTGCCTCCTCAGCCATCCAGTTCTCCTTCAACACATCCAAGGGGATGACTTCATCATCACTTTTATATTTTTTTGTATGGTGTATTTTTCTGTAACGTATGTTTTTTGGAGTCATGTGTATTTGTGTATCTTTCTGTTGTCTTTTTGGGCATAAATGTTTGCTGTTTTTTATTTAAATTTTTTTGTAACATGTTTTTTTGGAGTCATGTGTATTTTTGTATAATTATTGTTTTTGCTGCTATTGTAGTGTGATTCAGGAGTAATTTTGTGTATTTTTTGTATAAATATTTAGTTTTGTGTATTTTGAGCCATTTTCATATTTTTGTTGTATTTTTCTGTAAATGTATGTTTTTTTTGAAGTCTAGTACAGTGCCCATCGTAAGTATATATTCATATAGTGGGAGCTTAAGAAGAGTTGTCAATAATGGGCATAATAATAACAACATACTTTGTAGCATAATAAAGTAAAGGGGTAGATTTGCAGGTGCAAAGTAAAATAGCGTGTGCAATTTCCCTGGTTTAACTCTATGAGACATGTGCATGATAAATGTTTTTTTAACTCATTTTTATATATTTTTTTTGTTTGGTGTTTTTTTCTGTAATGTACAGTGCCCGTCGGAAGTATGCATTCATGTGGGATTATAAGTATTTAGTTTAGTGTATTTTGAGTCATTTTCATGTTTTTGTTGTCGTTTGGTGTATTTTTCTTTGTTGTCTTTTGTGTAATTTTTGTATAAATATTTAGTTTTGTGTATTTTGAGTCATTTTCATATTTTTTGTTGTCGTTTAGTGTGTGTGTGCCTGCCTAACTTTCACTAAACATATCTATTTTCAGTAGTTAGGTGTAGTAACAGGTGTATAGTGAGTGAAGCTGCAGTAATCATCAGGTGACCTTCACTATGTAGCACCGTTTACTGATCTGACTCAACACTACAGTCACTACCACCCAATGGAAGGGTGTCATGACACAGACTGTAACCGAAATAAATGGTGGTCCGTTACACACGTAGATGGTGATCGATAGTGAAGTGCACCTGATCGGTGTGTGTGTGTGTCTGTGTGTGTGTGTGTGTGTGTGTATGTGTGAGTGATTATCTATCTTGGACTCTCATCTCCTCCGTTGGTTCTCACACACACACGCGCTGCTGAGAAATGTGCAGCTTTCAACACAGCAGCCATTGCCGTCAATAACTTCCGGGTGAGGTCTGTCAGGTCTAAATAGCGAACGGTCAAACTAACATGAAAATAATAATAATAATAATTTTGAAATGTCATCACCAAATAAAGAACAGTAAAAAAGTATTTTTCCTCAAAAGAGAAAAGAGAAGTCCACGGGAGCTCATGTACACACCGGAAGTGAGCTGTACAGTGAAATAGATATAGATGGTGCTCTAGCGCCCCCTCACACCCTGAGGTCAAAAGCTGAATAGGTTTCATTTTGGGGCGGTCCAGAAGTGACATAAAATTAAAATAAACATTTTGAAATGACCAAATTACTCCAAAATAACAGATTCACACACTCGGGGTATTTGGAACTCGTTGACCGAGTTTCAGGTCGAACTTGCACCACGTCGGGGAGATATTTGCTCCACACACACGCACACACATCGACCTCCCTTGCTTTTTAGTTAGATTTGCCACTTTGAATTAATGGGTGAGGTGTTAGGGAGATCAGTATGTTTAACCTTTTCATAATACTTATTTTTCTCTTGACGGCGTTGATGCTTGGATTTTTTTTTTACTTTCTATCCACCTTCATATAAACTATCATCTGCCTCAGGTAATGGCTGTTAGCCTTTATTCCTTTAGCGGGTGATTACTGCAGAAGAATACGCTTTGTTTTGGTGTACCAAGTTATCCAAAATGGGCAGGTCTTCCCCAAGTACCAAATCATAAGCTAGAGGATCCAAAACAAGTTAACATAAAGGCTTGACCTTCAACTTCAATAGTTACATCTGTAGTTGGATAATCTTTTCTGCATCCATGAACAGAGGTTATATTCACATTTCGGTTATAGTCAGGTAGGATGTTCTGAAACACTGACGCCTTGACAAGGGTTTGTGAACTTCCTGTGTCTACTACGGCTTTTACCAAATTTCCATTAATGGTGACTTCCACTACATGTTTTTGAGGCATACAATCAAACAGTGCCGTATTTTGTGAAAATGAAATATTCACCTCGAAGGCAACATCTGATCGATGCCCGTGTCTATGATTGCATCGCACTAGAGTGTCATGAAGTGGAGATTAGTCGGCCCACCGCGGCACATCAATAGTCACTTATGTTCTGCTATTTTTCTAAGAAATTAAATACGAGTCTTATTCATTCAGGCTGCAGGAAACTGTGAGAGGAATGTTTTCAAATATGAAAATATATGCACAGGTTTGTGAGCATCTAGTCCATAAACCTCTGAGAGAGTCTGAGAGTCTCTTCATCTGTGAGAGTGGATGCACCATGGGAATACAGATCAGCTTACTTCACTACAGTGTTTCTCAACCAGCGGTACGTGTGCCATGAGAGGACCAGGACAGCCTTACAGGAGGGACTCGTTAACTGTCACTGTCCAAACAAAAGAATCCAAAATTTACCGCCTTGATTTTAAGGGAAACTTTATAGCAGACATTGCTGTGTGGCCCCCGAAGTAAATGCACAAGAATACACAGAATGACAAAAAATATACAAAAATTACAACAGAAATACATGCAAGGACAAAAATATACAAAATGACAAGAAATGCACAAAAAGACTCCAAAAACACAAAAACAACAATAATTCACAGAATGAAAGAAAATACACAAAAATTACAACACAAATACATGCAAAAGCAACAATATACAGAACAACAAAAACACACAAAAGGACTCCCAAAAGACACAAAACAACAAGAATACACAAAATAACAGAAAATTTAATAAAACATGTCAAACAAAAGGACAGAAACATAAACAAAAGGAGCAAATTGATACATATTGTCAACAATAATACAAAAACGGCAATAAAAATACACAAAATAATTACAATAAAAAACATAAAAACCCAAAAGCTTTTAACAGATGGACAGAAAAAACTAACGTAGTGTGAACTGTGAAGCTTCAGTGTGTGTGTTGATCGCCTTCTACAAGCCACGCCTACTTCACATCTCTGACCAATCACAGCACTCCTCGCAGAACAAACTTGTAATCTGGTGGCATTAAAGATGCAGAGTGGACAAAGTGATGTCATGTGCTTTATCATCAGCAGCCAGTCACTAGATAGCATGTTCACTACTCGAGCTGTAACAGCGCTCTGTGTAACTTGTAAAAACCAGTTAAAACATTCAAAGAGTCAAGATAAGAACGATTGAAACCAGTGGTTGATGACCGTGTGCATCAGATCACGCTGTTCCTTCAGCTTTCACGCACACAGCACGTGTGTGTGTTCAGGGTGACCCCATCAGCACAGTGTGATTAAAAAGCCATTTGCTGGTGGAAGGGCAGATGATTACGTTACTCCAGTGACCTCTGAACAGCCCACTAAAGAACTCAACCCCCTCTCAGTGATGGAGGTAATGAGAGCCATCAATCTAAAGCTGGCTGGGGCTGGGACGGGGCCAGGGCTGGGCCGAGGCCGGGGGCCACTGAAGGACGCACTGAAGGACACACACACATATGAAGGACAGGTTTGACAGGAAGAGACCTGAGAGCGAGAAACACCATGAAGCTTTTCCATAAACTGCAGGAGAACAAAGAGCTGTGAATGATCACATGATCAACATTCATTAGAATAACAACCATCAACACAGGAAACAACTAAGAATTTTGTGTGATTTGTATGTATTGTATGTATTTTTGTTGTCATTTGTTGTGTTTTTGGATTCATTTTGTGTATTTTTTTTGTTGTAATTTTGTATATTGGTCAGTTAATGTAATTTCCATCATATAGGCTTCAATTTTGGTGGAGCTTATTGGCCATACACACTGTGTGTTAGTCATTTTGTGTGTTTTTTGTTGCGTTTTTGGAATTATTTTGTATATTTATATTGTTGTTTTTGGATTATTGTTGACATTTTGTATCTATTTGCTCCTTTTGTTTATTTTTCTGTCATTTTTGACATATTTTACATTTTGGGATTCATTTCTTGTATTTTTGTCATAATTTTGTATATTGGTCAGTAAATGTAATTTCCATCATACAGGCTGCTATTTTTTCATTTTAAGTTGGGTATGTGGGCAATATGGCAGAGCTTATTGGCCGCACACACACTGTGTTAGTCATTTTGTGTATTTTTTTCTGTCTATCTGTTAAAATTTGTATGTTTTTGTTGCACTTTTGGAATTATTTTGTGTATTTATATTGTTGTTTTTGGATTATTGTATGAAACTAGATTGAAAAATCTCTGGTTCGAGCAGAAAGCAGCGACCCACCAGTTAAAAACCTCATATTAGGTGGAAAAGTGGTGAAAATAGCATTGAAATGTGATGGAGAAGTTTCAGAATTAGGATAAATGTAGCAAAAATGCATTAATAAGAGCAAAAATATGGCAAGAAAAAGTGATGAAAATACACTGAACAAAAATATAACATATAACACTTTTGTTTTTGCTCCCATGAGCTGAACTCAAAGATCTAAAACATTTTGTAGAAACACAAAAAATCTATTTCTCTCAAATATTGTTACCAAATGTGTCTAAATGTGTGTTAGTCAGCAGAGGTAATCCATCCCACCTCACAGGCGTGGCACATCCACATTCTGATTAGACAGCATGATTATTACACAGGTGTGCCTCAGGGTGGCCACAATAAAAGGCCACTCTAAAAATGTTCAGTTTAATCACACAGTAGTTCTGAGGGAGCAGGAATGTCCACCAGAGCTGTTGTCCATGAATTGAATGTTCATTTCTATACCATAAAGGTGCTTTCACACCAAACGCGACTGAAGTCAATCAATGTAAATGATGCGACCTCAAGTTAACTCCCATAAAGCGACGTGACATGTGTAATTGGAGTGACGAAGTCAAGTGCGACCTTGTCGCTCAAAGTTGAAATCTCTGAACTTTTTAAGCGACTTAAAGCAACAAATCCCTCGTCCTTCACTGTCTGTAGAGTGGAGGCTGCAGCCTCTTCGTGCTCCTTCCTGCTTCAGTACAGACGGCTGAAGCGGAGGCTGCACAAATTCCTCAATTTATCGTGGCAAAATTAAAGTGGTTAACTCCTTGAAAACCACAGTAGCAATGGAAGCAACTGCAGCGCTGCGGTCGTGTTCGGTGTCAACGCACCCTAAACCTTCTCCAAATGCGTTTGGCAGTACATCCAACCAGCCTCACAACCGCAGACGACGTGTAACCACACCAGCCGAGGACCTCCACATCCATCATGTTCACCTCCATGATCAACTGAGACCAGCCACTCAGACAGCTGCTGCAACAATGGGTTTGCATGACCAAATCATTTCTGCACAAATTGTCAGAAACCGTCTCAGAGAAGCTCATCTCCATGTTCGTCATCCTCATCGGGGTCTCCACCTGACTGCAGTTTGTCGTCGTACCCGACTTGAGTGGGTAAATGATCATAATGGATGGCATCTCACTCTTCAGGGATGAATTCTGGTTTTCACTGTTCAGGGCAGATGGCAGACAGCGTGTGTGGGTGAGCGGTTTGCTGATGAGTGAGTGGCCCATGGTGGTGGTGGGGTTATGGTATGGGCAGGTGTATGTTATGGACAACCAACACAGATGATATCGTGATGAGATCCTGAGGACCATTGTTGAGCCAATCATCCATGACCATCACCTCATGTTGCAGCATGATAATGCACAGCCCCATGTTGCAGCATGATAATGCACAGCCTCATGTTGCAGCATGATAATGCACAGCCCCATGATGTAGCATGATAATGCACAGCCCCATGATGTAGCATGATAATGCACAGCCTCATGTTGCAGCATGATAATGCACAGCCCCATGATGTAGCATGATAATGCACAGCCCCATGATGTAGCATGATAATGCATAGCCTCATGTTGCAGCATGATAATGCACAGCCTCATGATGCAGCATGATAATGCACAGCCCCATGATGTAGCATGATAATGCACAGCCTCATGTTGCAGCATGATAATGCACAGCCCCATGATGTAGCATGATAATGCACAGCCCCATGATGTAGCATGATAATGCACAGCCTCATGTTGCAGCATGATAATGCACAGCCTCATGATGCAGCATGATAATGCACAGCCCCATGTTGCAGCATGATAATGCACAGCCTCATGTTGCAGCATGATAATGCACAGCCTCATGTTGCAGCATGATAATGCACAGCCTCATGTTGCAGCATGATAATGCACAGCCCCATGATGCAGCATGATAATGCACAGCCTCATGTTGCAGCATGATAATGCACAGCCTCATGTTGCAGCATGATAATGCACAGCCCCATGATGCAGCATGATAATGCACAGCCTCATGTTGCAGCATGATAATGCACAGCCTCATGTTGCAGCATGATAATGCACAGCCCCATGATGCAGCATGATAATGCACAGCCTCATGATGCAGCATGATAATGCACAGCCCCATGATGCAGCATGATAATGCACAGCCTCATGTTGCAAGGATCTGTACACAAATCCTGGAAGCTGAAAACATCTCAGTTCTTGAATGGTCAGCACACTCAGTGGACATGTCACACATTGAGCATGTTGGGGATGCTCTGCATCGGCGTATACGACAGCGTGTTCCAGTTCCTGCCAATATCCAGCAACCAATCACAGCCATTGAAGAGGAGTGGACCAACATTCCACAGGCCACAATCAACAACCTGATCACCTCTTTGCCAAAGAGATGTGTTGCACTGTGTGAGGCAAATAGTGGTCACACCAGATACTGACTGGTTTTCTGGTTTATGTTTTCGTTCAGTGTAAGTTCAAATATGGCGTGTAATTGGAGAAAAAGGGTAAAAAAAAAGCAAAAATGGGCTCAAATTGTTCCAAAAATATTAGTTTCTTGAAGGCATCTGGCGACCCCCTCCCAGTGTCTTGTGATCCCAAGATTGAGAACCACTGCTTTAAAACAGTGTGTAGCTGGTATTGTTTCTTTTGATAGGGAGGTAAAGGTGGGAGTCGTCTGTATAAAAGTGAAAGAAGGTCATGAAACTGAAAAATCTGAGTCAATTATGTTTGTAATTGCGTAATTGATAATTAATTACAATTATGGCATAATTGTAATCATAATTGTAATTTTAAAAATATGTTGCCTTTGTTATCTTTATGTGATTGAAACTGTGTTAAGATCATTTTCTTTGTAATTGTAACAGGTCTATGGCTTACACATGTGTAGTTAATAAATCCTAAATATTTTTCATAATAAGTTTTCTCACTATCTGTCAGGGAATTTTCTTTTCTTGCTAACACAAAGCTAATGCTAATGCTAGGTTCATGCTAATGCCAGGGTAATGCCAATGCTAAGCTAATGCAGTGCGACGCCAGCCACCACCTCCTTCCTCACTTGTATTTTCTTCAGGATATGCAAATATTCAAGTTGTAATTGACTTTCAAGGAAAAAATAATAATTGTAATGTATTTGTAATTGGAAAGAAAGTCGATTATTGTAAACATAATTGAATTATAATTGAACATGGATAACTGAAAACGTAATTGTAATTGACCCCAACCCTGTTTCAGACTGAAGCAAACGATTTGTGTGGAGGAGTTGCTGCTAACGTTGGTTTAGTGGCTGCTGCTGTTCTTTAGGCCACGTTGTGACTGATACTGTCTGCTCTTTAATAGCTAATATCAGGCTACATTTCCTGGGGCGCTGGACTGGAACTGAGAGATGGAGTTGTGGACATTCCTCTCTGCTGGTGTGAGGACACGCAGCCAGACGTGACTGACAGATGCTGACTCATGGTTATAAACGGTGCTGCTCATCCATCTCACAGAGGATTTCAGTCCTCACCCCACACTTTAGAGCTACTTCTGCTTTGTCAGGAAATGCATCAACATTTGGATTTCGCTATTTTTCACCCATCTCCATTTGTTCTAAGAACCCCAAAAACATAATATTTGAGGTTCCAAACTCGCCTGTTTTCCAGAGTTTTAGCCTCTGAAAAGTCACTTTCTGACCAACTCTACACAAAATACTTATGCATATTCATGAGTGGGCGTGTCTATAGACAGGACACTGACTTCCTCCTCCCCGCACGGTGACATAGGGCCAGAGGACGGCCCGTTCTGCTCCCACAGAGCGTGGGGGCGGGGCGTTCTCCGGTACATACATAGACTGTAGATAATACATACATAGCACTGCGCGAAGGATGCTAAAATGCTCACCTTTGTGGGCGTGTCTGTCTACATGTCAATCACGGCAGAGAGCTTCTTGGAGGCGTGGCTTCTCCAGCTCAGTGCCGCGTCAAATTGGTCATCAAAGTGGGAACGCGTCATTAAATTGTAGCTAAGTGTTTGTGCTAGCCCTGCAGTAAGAAAGGAGCAAATCACCCTCTGACTAATGATTGATTGGAATCAATGAAAAACACACTTTATCATGTGTTTGAAGCCCTAATAGAACTTTATCATGTGTTTGAAGTCCTAATAGAACTTTATCATGTGTTTGAAGCCCTAATAGAACTTTATCATGTGTTTGAAGCCCTAATAGAACTTTATCATGTGTTTGAAGCCCTAATAGAACTTTATCATGTGTTTGAAGCCCTAATAGAACTTTATCATGTGTTTGAAGCCCTAATAGAACTTTATCATGTGTTTGAAGCCCTAATAGAACTTTATCATGTGTTTGAAGCCCTAATAGAACTTTATCATGTTTAAAGCACAGAAAAGTTTATTTAGCTTAACATGATGAACCCACTCCCCATGCAGCAATGGTTCCCAACCTTTTTTGGATCGTGACCCCATTGTAACATCACTAATTTATGGAAGCATATTCCCACCAGAAAAAATAAAAAAACAACCTAAGTGAAGAAATAATAATAATAATAATAATAATAATAATAATAATAATAATAATAATAATAATAATAATAATAATAATAATAATAATAATAATATCCATTTAGTCCGGTTACAGTCTGTGTCACGACACACGTCCGTAGCGTGGTAGTGAGCTCCCGTGGACTTTTCTTTTGAGGAAACATACTTTTTACTGTTCTTTATTTGGTGATGACATTTCAAAACATTTCTGTTGATGTTAGTTTGACCGTTCGTCATTTAGACCAGACAGACCTCACCCGGAAGTTATTGACAGCAATGGCTGCTGTGTTGAAAGCTGCACACACACACACACACACACACACACACACACACACACACACACACACACACACACACACACACACACGCACACACACGCACACACACATCGATCAGGTGGGCTTCACTATCGATCACCGTCTACATGACATGCGTGCAGGTATGTGAGTGTTGAGTGACTAACTGACCACCATTTTGTCCGGTTACAGTCTGGGTCACGACACCCGTCCATAGGGTGGTATTGACTGTAGTGTTACAGTCAGATCTAAGTGTTTACATGTTACACAGTGAAGGTCACCTGATTACTGCAGCTTCTCTCACGACACACCTGCCACTACATCTAACTACTGACAATAGAGAAGTTTATTGAAAGTTAGGCAGGGACACGTGGATGGACTGGTGCGTATGAATTTAGAATGGTTCCCTCCCTCCGCCCCCAAAACACACACCAAACAACAAAAATATGAAAATGACTCAAAATACACAAAACTAAATATTGAAACAAAAAATACACAAAAGACAACAGAAATACAAAAAACTACACTAAAAAAAGATACAAAATGACTCCAGAATCACACTACAAATGCAATAAAAAAACAATAATTATACAAAAAATGCACAAATGACGTAAAACAAAAAAACTAAACAATATTTACACAGGAAGTACACATAGCAACAACAGAAATGCACAAAAATATACAAAAGGCTCCAAAAACACACGAAATGACTCCAAAAAACATATATCACAGAAAAATACACCAAACAACAACATAAATATGAAAATGACTCAAAATACACAAAACTGAATATTTATACAAAAAATACACTAAAATGACAACAGAAATGCACAAAACTGAATATTTATACAAAAAATACACTAAAATGACAACAGAAATGCAAAAAACTACATCAAAAAAAAAAAAAAAAAAAAAAACACAAAATGACTCCAGAATAACACTACAATGGCAACAACAAACAATAATTAAAACAAAAAATATAAAAATGAGTAATAAAACCAAGACATTCATCATGTGCATGTCTCATAGAATTAAACCAGGGAAACTGCACACATTATTTTACTTTTCACCTGCAAATATACCCCTTAATAATGTTATTATTATGCCCGTAATTGACAACTCTTTTTAAGCTCCCATTATATGAATGCATACTTACGACGGGCACTGTACTAGTAATAATAATAATAAAATACCTTAAGTCATAATTTTGAAATACTATGACATTTTTGTGACTTAGTATCTCATAAACAATTAAAACATATATATTATTTTACTTTTCCTAGTTTGACTTTTTTGTATTATTTTCTTTTATTATAAGATACTATCTCATAATTATGACTTAGTATCATTAGAAGACACAATGAGAAAAAAAATAAAATAATAATAGAAGAGAAATCTAAGCCAAAATGATGAGATACTAACTTAGAATATTATGAGATACTATTTCATAATAAAATCTCAGTCACAATTATGATTTTACAATTTAAAAGAATATTATTTTACTTTTCCTAGTTTTACTTTTCCTTTTATTATGAGATACAATCTCATAATTATGAGTACTTTTCCATTTTTTATTTATTTTTTCACTGGTGGGAATGGGCTTCCCAACAAAACCAACTACTATTTAATATTATATAAGACATTATGAAAAAAAAGTAAAATACGAGTAATTTTTAAAAAATCCAGAGCTTAATTTGTGCCGGATCTAGCACCTCCCACATTTTGACCGACACTTATTTGATTGGATCCTGCACCTCACTGTTTTGTTTTTTTGTTTTGTCCAGAACCTCATTTGCTTTTAGTTGTTTTGATTAAATTTTTTAGTATTATATTTGGACAACTGTGTCTTTTATAAAGTTGAAATGACTGGAAATGTCATCATACACACAACATTGAATGACAACAAAGTTAAGTCAAGCCCACCCTTCGTCTAAAATAGTTTCTCTGTCACCTTGGAAGACGGTAGATAATGGCTAAAAAAAAGCATTTGGATTTGAAGAGCTGTATTAACCAAAAAAGTGAAGTTGTTCTGGCTCTGCCAGTAGTCTTGTTATGTACGCTGCCTCTTTAAGAGAAACAGGAAGTGAGTATTCTAACTATGCTACACAGAGACGGATGTATTGTGATCCAGATCGCGTAGATGGCAAGTTGTTGTGTTCTGTAGCTGTGTTTGAGTTCATAAAGGCATTCCCTGTGAGTATTGCAGTAAAAACAATGTTTAGATGAATATTGTATGTTAGAAATGGAACATTTAAGTAGTTCATCAAAGTTTTAAGGTACTATTTATGTCTTATCTTTCAATGCATTATTTTGGTTCATTACGATGTAAAGCGACAGTCTATGAGTTAAAATAAGCTTGAATTCATAATTTGTGTACTGATGTACTTATACTGTATCTGTTTATCACAGTTTAACACCAGCCATATATAAAACTTTATATTTTGTATTATCTAACACAGCAACAAAGACACAAAATGGCAACAAAAACAGCAAAAAAAATACACAAGCTCAAGTGCTAAGTCACCCGACTTGCACACAGAAGACCTCGGTTCGAATCCCCGTTGGGGAAATGGGCTGCCAGTGTGGGTCCTTAGGCAAGACCCTTCACGCTACTGCCTACCTCATACAATGATGTGAGACAATGAAATGAATGACATGCCGGCTCAGACGTCGCCCGGCCAAACAAGGTCTGCGTCAGGTGCTGGGGAACCAGAGCACCTCGATGTAAAATGGACTACTGGAACAAGGAGGAAATGGGCGAGATGCGAGAACAGGGCTCTGATGGAATGCTACTACTCCAGTAACCCTAGTCAGAGGGGCTACATGCAGAGGATGTGGGAGAAATGGTTACTTCAAAACCCACAGTCCAAACTCACAGCGAAACAACTAGTAGCTCAGTGTTCCAACATCCAAAAACGGCAACTCCTATCAGAACTTGAGATTGACGAGGTACAACACAAATGCTCCGGTAACGGGGAGCCAGGACACCAGGTCAGAGGGGAGTTAACACCAGCCCCCCCAATGGAGATTGGATACGAAGCCCGAATAAGTGCAATCATGCTGAACAAGGCAGCGACTGACCTGAAAAATAAGATCATGTCAAGAATGTCCAGCAGGCAACCTGTCAGAAAGTCTCCTAGAAGATTTGCTAAGATAAGCGGGCACAGGGATCAATACATGAGCACAGCTCAGAAGGGAATTGGTAAAGATACCAGAGGTGCCAAACACCAGCTCCTGGTAGACAGAACAGTCGCTCGAGACTGCAGAACCCAACATACTAACCTGAGCACAGCCTGGATTGATTACAAGAAGGCCTACGACTCAATGCCACATACTTGGATCATTGAATGCCTGGAGCTATACAACATCAACAGGACTCTAAGAGCCTTCATTGCAAACTCGATGAGGCTGTGGAAAACCACCCTTGAAGCCAATGGCAAGCCATTTGCACAAGTGTCCATCAAATGTGGCATATTCCAAGGAGACGCCCTGTCCCCACTCCTGTTCTGCATAGGTCTGAACCCCCTCAGCCAAATAATCAACAAGACTGGCTATGGATACCGACTCAGGAACGGGGCCACCATCAGTCACCTCCTCTACAGGGATGACATCAAGCTGTTTGCGAAGAATGAGCGAGATACCGACTCACTGATCCATACCACCCGGATATACAGTGCAGACATTGGGATGTCATTCGGACTAGAGAAATGTGGTCGGATGGTGACTAAGAGAGGGAAGGTAGTCCACACAGAAGGGGTCTCACTCCCAGAAGGAACAATAGCAGACATTAAGGACAGTTACAAGTACCCCGGAATCCCACAAGCAAATGGCAACCTCGAAGAGGTGACAAGGAAAGCGGCTATGGCCAAATACCTCCAACGAGTACGGCATGTCCTAAGAAGCCAGCTCAATGGCAAGAACAAGTCCCGGGCAATAAACAGCTACGCCCTGCCAGTAATCAGATACCCTGCAGGAATAATAAGCTGGCCAAAGGATGAGATGCAGACCACAGATGTTAAGACGTGAAAGCTCCTAATCATGCACAGAGGGTTCCACCCCAAATCCAGCGCCCTGAGACTGTACGCTAGCCGTAAGAAAGGAGGCCGAGGACTAGCGAGTGTGAGAGCCACTATCCAGGATGAAACATCCAAGATCCATAAGTACATCAAGGACAAGGCTCCAACAGATGATGTGCTCAGTGAATGTCTCAGACAATGGGGAACAGAAGATGAGGTGCTGGAGGTTCCGTCATGGGAGGACAAGCCCCTACACGGGATGTACCACCGAAACATAACTGAAGTGGCGGATATCAAGAAATCCTACCAATGGCTAGACAGAGCCGGACTAAAGGACAGCACAGAGGCACTCTTCATGGCTGCACAGGAGCAGGCTTTGAGCACCAGAGTAATAGAGGCCCAGATCGATCACACCAGACAAGACTCCAGGTGTAGACTGTGCAAAGAGGCTAATGACACAATCCAGCACATAACTGCAGGGTGTAAGATGCTGGCAGGGAAAGCTTACATGGAGCGCCGTAACCAAGTGACTGGCATAGTGTACAGGAACATCTGTGCAGAGTATGGGCTGGAAACCTCAAGGTCAAAGTGGGAAACACCTCCAAAGGTGGTAGAGAATGGCCGAGCCAAGATCCAGTGGGATACAGACGGACAGAATGGTAATGGCGAACCAACCAGACATTGTGGTGGTGGAGAAAGAGCAGCGGAAAGCCGTTGTGGTCGACATAGCAACACCAAGCGACTTCAACATCAGGAAAAAGAAACACGAGAAACTAGAGAAATACCAGGGGCTCAGAGAAAAGTTGGAGAAAACCTGGAGGGTGAAGGCATCAGTGGTGCCCGTGGTCATTGGGGCACTCAGGGCAGTGACCCCCAAACTGGAGGAGTGGCTCCAGCAGATCCCAGGAAATACATCAGACATCTCAGTCCAGAAAAGTGCAGTTCTAGGAACAGCAAAGATACTGCGCAGAACCCTCAAGCTCCCAGGCCTCTGGTAGAGGACCCGAGCTTGGAGGAAAAAAGAGGCCGCCCGCGGAGGGTGAGTAAGAGTTTTTTTTTTTTTTTATATATATAGATGGCTGCATCTACAGACGGTGGTGGAGATGCTGCTCCTAAAATGCCATCAGAGAAAGACTTTTTACTACAAAACGCTAGCAAAGAAATGACCAAACTACGGGAAGAGATTCGTTGTGACAACAACACAGTTCCCTGGGAGAATCCGGGTCCAAGACTGTCCTGTTGCACACCATGTCTGCCATCGTGGACTGAGGTTGTTGTCCGAGAATATAGACTACAGAATAGCATGGAAAATGGCGTCCCTCCTCTGCTTACTCTCTGCAATCGTTTTGAAGCCCTTTCAAATGAAAACAGGGACAAACTCAGTCCAATTAAGCCGACTGAAACAACCGCCTAAAAAACACCTCTACCACCGCCTGGATTAAATTCCCGCCGGCCAAAAACCTCCTCTGGAGCCCGTCAAAATCTCCTCAAAGCTGCAGTCCAGAGGGATGCTACTGCAGCACCGCTTCAATGCCATCTGATGACGGAGGATCACCCACAGACATTTGCGGCCTCGCGCCTTTAGAAGCAGAGCCGCTTCAACGCCAACCGGTGCCGATAACAGAGACTTTCGCGTAGCTTTCTGCAACCCGAGCACCACCAGACGTTCCCACACAGATGCCCCAATGCCAGTTAACTCTGAGGACGGAAACTCCACCACAGCCAGCTGTAATCCACCCGGCGGATGTTCCCGGTCAGTAAAACAGGCGCACACTCACTCCCAACACTCTCTTCCCACAAACTACACTCATTATCGGTGATTCATTAATGAGGAATATTAGATTCTTTAATCCCATCACACACAGTATTCCAGGTGCTACAGTTCAAACTATCTTAAACAAACTTAATCAAATGTTGCCCACGCAGCCAGCAACTGTCAATAAAATTGTGTTACATGTAGGGATGAACAATACCCCCCGAGCTGAATCGATACAAACCATGAACGAGTTTAACCTTCTCTTTAATGTTCTAAAGGCATGTGGGAAATCAATATTATTTTTTGGCCCTCTTCCAACATCAAATATAGTATAGAACGATTTAGTCATCTTCTACAGCAGCACGACTTCTTACAATCCTGTTGCAAACTCCGTATTTTCACATTTATTGATAACTTTGACCTCTTTTGGAAATGTACTGATTTATTCAAAAAAGACGGTGTCCACCATAATTTACATGGAGCACAAATGCTAAAATCAAACTTACAGTCTGTGATTCACAACTCCACACGCGCATGATTAGCTGAGAATAAACAGGCAGCTACAGACTCTTCCGTAGATAAGCCCCTTACTCAAACCACAGAGCACATATACCCTATCAACATTGTGCTGAGCAGTACAGAGCAGCATGCAGTGCAAACTAAAGCCCACAATAGAGGAGTTACCATAAAAATCTCATCAAAATCAAAACTACAAACAGAACACAAAACAATGAAAAACTATTAGATGTGGACTATTAAGTATCAGATCGCTTTTGTCTAAATCCTTCTTATTGAGTATAACTAACCATCAATTAGGTGTATTATGTCTCACAGAGACCTGGCTCAAAAATGAAGATTTTATTGCTCTTAATGAAGCCAGACCTCCCAGCTATGATCACCATATTCCATGTGAGAGTGGTCGGGGAGGAGGAATGCCAGCAGTTTTTCACTCTAGCTCATCAGTCACCCTAAAAACCAAACTTAACCATAATTAATTCGAAAGCGTTTTTCCTTGAAATTTGCAATCCAAAAAATAAAACAGAAAAACCCACTTTATTGGTTATAGTTTACCGTCCTCCTGGTCCATATTCAGAGTTTCTCTCTGAATTCTCTGACTTTCTCACTGATCTGGTGCTGAGCACTGATAAAGCTATCATAGTAGGTAACTTTAACATTCATGTTGATGATGAAAACAACAGCCTAAATAAATTATTTACCTCACTATTAGATTCAATCGGCTTAACACTAAAACTAAACAAACCACCTCATTATCTTAATCATGCCCTGGACCTTGTTCTAACATATGGTTTAGATATTGACCATCTGACAACATGTCCTCAAAATCCTATTCTTTCAGATCACTTATTATCCTTTGAATTCAAAATATCAGCCTTCATAAATTCTGAGAGAAGAGTACACTATAGTAGATCACTGTCTGAAAAAGCTGTAGCTAGGTTTAAAGATTTAGTTCTATCACTGCTTACCTCTGATCCATATGATATCACTACAGAGCGTAGCTATCAAGAGATGATGGATGATATTGTCAACGATGCAATGTTGTCACTGCACACAGCTCTGGATGCTGTTGCTCCACTTAAAAAGAAGAAATGTCATAAAAAGGTCGCTCCCTGGTATAATTCTGAATTGCGTCTTTTAAAACAAGCATCGCAAAAATTGGAAAGGAAGTGGCTCTCTTCAAACATAGACGTAGAAGTTCATACTGCTTGGAGAAATAGTTGGTTAGCTTATGAAAAAAAGCTCTTTGCAAAGCTAGAACTTTCTATTCCTCAACTTTAATGAAGGAAAACAAGAATAATCCTTGGTTTCTATTCAACACCGTAGCCAGGTTCACCAGGTTCACCAAAAGCCACCAAAAGCTCCGTTGAACCCTCTATTCCTGTCAACCTGAGCAGTGATGACTTCATCAACTTCTTTACTGATAAAATTCTAACAATTAAAAACAAAGCTAATGTCCCCCCTGCAGGAGTGCTCAATAATTTCTCCTGAAATATTAAATATGTAGCTTTTATTTCCATAATTTCACTCCAATTGGTCTATCCTCAGACAGAGGGTTGGTCTCAGTTCTGGTGATCTTAGATCTCAGTGCAGCCTTCGATACAGTGGATCATCATCTACTGCTGCAGAGACTGGAAAGTGTTTTTAGGATTAAAGAAACATCGCTGGGTTGGTTTAAATCCTACCTATCAGACAGAACCCACTTTGTTCATGTTAATAATCTCTCCTCAGCGCACGCCAGAGTTAATCATGGAGTTTCACAAGGTTCAGTTTTGGGACCAATGCTCTACATTAAATATGCTTTTACTAGGTAACATTATCAGAGAACATAATATAAATTTCCATTGCTATGCAGATGATACACAGCTTTATCTCTCAATGAAATCAGATGAAACTCATCAGTTATTAAAACTCCAGGCTTGTCTTAATGACATCACATCCTGGATGAGTCACAACTTTCTCTTTCTTAACCAGGATAAAACCATAGTGATTTTATTTGTTCCAACACACTTCAGAGATAAATTATCAGAGCAAATAGTGTCTCTGGATGGCATTACTCTGTCACCTAGCACCACAGTAAAAAACCTTAGGCGTTATCTTTGATACTGACTTATCCTTTAATTCTCATATTAAACAAATCACAAGGACAGCTTTCTTCCACCTCCGTAATATCTCTAATATCAGGAATATCTTGACCCAGAGTGATGCTGAAAAATCAATCAATGCATTTGTTACATCTAGATTAGATTATTGTAACTCTCTACTGTCAGGATGTTCTAGTAACTCACTAAAAAGTCTCCAGGTAATTCAGAATGCTGCAGCTAGAATACTAACAGGTACTAACAGCAGAGAGCATATTTCTACAGTATTGGCTTCTCTTCATTGGCTTCCTGTAAAATCTAGAATAGAGTTTAAAATCCTCCTGTTAGCATACAAAGCTCTGCATTATCAAGCTCCTGTGTATCTTAAAGACCTGTTAGTGCCCTATTGACCAGGCAGAACACTCCGCTCTTAGTCTGCTGGACTTCTGGAAGTTCCTAAAGTATCTAAAAGAAGAACAGGAGGCAGAGCGTTCGGCTACCAGGCTCCTCCCCTTTGGAACCAGCTCCCAGTCTTAGTACGAGAGGCTGCTACTCTCTGCACTTTTAAGGCTAAACTCAAAACCTGCTTATTTGTTAAAGCGTATACTGTATTATGTTTGTGTACTTAATCCACTTGCAGCTACTACGATGAGCAGAGTAGACCGATCGACACGCAGTTATCTCTCAGCTGTTTGCTGTGAGTGCAGCGGTTTTGACGGAGCTGGAAGCGGGGGAGGGGTACAAGTTTTATTTACACTTACATTTTTTATTTCAATGCGTACATTATTGAATACAGACAACATAAGCCATGGGTTTCTTCCAACAGTATTTAAAATAAGTACATGAAAAGCTAAAACTGCGGAGGCGGGTGCTGTGGGCTGAACTAAGGAAGATAACATAGGAGGGGGAGGGGCTCTGCTGTGGAGCAATGGACGGTAACTCGGCAGGTGACGAAAGGTCTGAGTTGTCTCCAGGAGGTGGGGGCGGTCCTCGGAGGACTCAGGCGTATTTATACCTAAAATGGATGCGTCAGAGTTTTAAAAGATTACTCAAACATACATGAAGGAACCAAGGCAACACTCCAGGTAGATTTTACATAATACCACCCCCCCCTTTAAGTGCATTGACATGACTTTGTTGTAATTTGTGCTATACAAATAAAATGTATTTAATAATGTATTTAAATTGAATAGGAAGCAGCTATTTTGTTTATATTAATCCTTTGCTATATCAGGGTGAGGTTCAATAAGTTTTACTTCTCCCCACTCCATTTCCAGCGTCAGTGTATAAGTGATTATTATTGTGTGGCCTATACTTTTGTTTTGTTCTTGGCACACTTTTTGCTCGAATAAAAAAAATGAAATGAAATGAATGAATGAATTCCACTCTCACATAGTCTAGCACCAGGTGTTTCCATGCAGGCAGACCTGTATCATGTTTTTCTGCAGTCAGGCCTTCTCCTCGACAGTCTCTCTCTTTGTTGTTTCAGGTTTTTGAAGCTGATGATGGCAGTTCCAGATCTGTGGTTCACGGCTCAACTAGTCTGGGACACTATTATGTTCTATCCTATCTGTTCTCTTCCTTCTGTCCACTAACCACAACCAGCAATTGTCTTAAATGCAGCTTTGCAGAACAGCTCAATGTTGACAGGTAGTCATGGTAACTCAGGATTATTTGAAAGTTGTGTAGAATCTACAGGAGTGACTGCACAAATGGCTATTCATGACAATATTGAAAATAAAAATAGTCTTTCACTATATATATGTAGCCTATATTACAGTGCTAAATATTATGCTCTGCACAGTTCATTTAGTCGACTAACATACACACACACATACACCTCTCTCAGCAAGCTGCAGATGTATGCTAGCCTATATTACAATGCTAAATATTAAACCTCCCACTTTTCTATAAGAATACATACTTCCTTCAGGCACTGCACTAGTTGTAATTTGCGCTATATAAATGCATTTTAATTAAATGAATGCCATCTGATTGGTGGAAAGCTGGTGAACAGAAACTAAAAGGTGTAAAAATGTGTAAACTGACGCGGAATGACTCAAGTCTGACCAAACAGAAAAGGGGAAAAGTTGAAATGGAAACTGGAAGTCTCTGTGTGGGATCCATTGTGATTTCTGCCATGATGTTATTGTAAAACATAGCAACACTCGAGTAACGGACAAGATACAGTTTCTGAATGTTAACGCATGCGGAACGCATCAGATCCAGGACTTCGAAATGAGTTCCTAATAGCCTTAAATTGCTCAGTGTTTCACAGCTGCTCATCGTTTTAAACACAGAACTTCCCATTGTTTGTTGTTGGGCTTGGATCTTAAACACTCACTTCTCCTGTTTTCACACTTTTCTTCCATGGCAGAAGTAGCAGCGCACACGCTCGTGGAGACACAAACCTTTCCTGATAGCGCCGTTGGGGACCTGCGACGTGTTGACGCTCCCGGCGAGATCTTGGCTGGCCGTTTCCTTGGCGACCGCGGGCGAACATTGGAGTTTGCACTTAGGCGTGTCCAGGGCTTTCAGCTTCTTGGCGTGCTTGGTGCCCTTGTAGTGGGCCAACGCCTGGCTCTGCAAGCACAACAAAGCACAGGCATGAGTTCAGAGTGAAACAGACAGAACTGGAAACAGAGCCAGGAGGAAATCAAGAAGCTCAAACTACACTTACATTACAATAAATAAAAACTAAGTACGGTATCAAGTTAAAGTTCTAAATCAAGTCCATTTCTAGTATTATGCTATTCTTCACCCATCTCCATTTGTTCTAAGACCCCCAACAACATAGTATTTGAGGTTTATTTTCCCAAACGCACCTGTTTTCTGGAGTTTTAGGCTCTAAAAAGTCACTTTCAGACCGCTTCTAAAAACAAGCTGTTTTGGGGCCTTCATGCGGATACATGAGTGGGGGCGATCAGTGATCACATTGCGATATTCTTTTGCTTTCGACGTACTGTTGTTATTGTTTTCAGCCAAAACACTGCACATTACAGTAAAACACATGGCTATTTAAGATGCTATTGTGAGTCAGACAAACACTGCTCTACGGTGTGTGTGTGTGGCAGCAGCTGCAGTGGAGTCAGTCAGCTGTTTCAAACACTCACCAGAGCTGCTATGTCTCCTTCTTGTCATCCACACATATTCTAACACATAATTAGTCCATTTAAGACAATAGTACATGGTTTTGTCCAATGGGTCACAAACACATCAGATCATGTCAAAAGCATTACGAGGTTGATATAACGGCTACTAAAAATGGAACTGATTGTAAACCATCACACTGCATTTTGATTTAACTCCATACATGATTATTTATATACTGGATTGTCTATGTAGTGTAGGAGGTCATGTCTATGACGGATACCACGGCACACCTTTTGCCTTTGGTCAGAGACAGTTTCCTCCTTTTTCCCTTTTAAACAAAGAGCTGAGAGCAGGAATTTACGACTGTTTGTCCCCCCCCCACTGTGAAGCACATGGCAGAATCCTTCCCTTTGTGTTCTGCTTTTCTCCAAGAATTAACAATGAAACATCTTAAAAGCAGACACAAATTTATGATAAAGTTTGAATTGTATTTTTCTACACTCACTAACTCTCTTTATTCACAGGAAACCAAGGACATCCTTAGAAAAAGATCATATAATTGTTTTTACAGTGAAAGTGTTCCTAAACAATATATCTCATTAACTTTGCATAAAGTATATCATGTTTGGTGCCAGAATAACCAGGAAAATATGATCTCTGCTTTCATCTGGTTTTGAAAGCCATAATTTAACTGGTTTCTGAGTTATATTCATATTTCTTGTTCCAAATTGTTTCTCATTCATTCATTCCTTATCACACATACATCCAAAGCAATCTAATTGGCTCCCGAAAACACGTTGACCAATAGAATCGCTTAGACCGCGATGAAACCAAAGCGCAAAATTCAAATCATGGTATTTTGGTGCTGGCCGCAAAGATGCCCACTGCAGTGTTATGTACGTCTTATTTAAACTTTTATTTTCTTTGAAACAAAGTGTTTTCTTTCATTAGACCTTTTAAACAAGCTTGCGCGTCCCAGAGATAAAACCTCCTGTTCAACTGAAGATGCTGAACACTGAACCAAGAACCAAGAAACTAGCCTGAAGAAGCTGAACCAACACAAGAACCAAGCCTGAAGGAGCTGAACCACAAGAACAAAGCCTGCACACGCTGAACAAAGGCCAGACAGGCCTAACACAGGTCAGAACCAGTGGAAACCTGCTGACTGAACGAGCTGTGAAACGTGCTGAACAAGGAACAGAACCGTCCAGCCTAACACAGGCCAGAACCAGGTCCAGGAAAGGACCGTTTCGGACACACTCCAGTGGTCCAGAGCCACGCTTTGCTGCTTCAGGCTCCCCCCCCAGTCCGCTCTGCCACAAGAGAAGGACCACCAACCACGGACCCATCAGAACTGAGGTTCTCTGGATCTCAAATTCTAATCGAGCCTAAAATAATTGCAGCCACATTATTCTATACTGATCTTATCATAGCCCTCACACACACACACACACACACACACACACACACACACACACACACACACACACACACACACACACACACATACACACACACACACACACACTGAACTCATGCTACTTTTCTTTCTTTCCTTCTCTCTCTACTAAGCTTTTAACTTTAAAGTGTAAATACATTTATCCTTAGTTTAGTGAGCGTAGCGCTCTTTTAGCTTTATTGTGTTAGTAACTTTAACTTGTTTTGATTAATAAATGTTTATACTTTGAGAAGTTGTCTGTGGTTTATGAAAATATTACAATCATAAGGTTTGTTATATGGAGAGTAGATAGTCTTGACAAGAGTTCACAACCCTGGATGACAAGGTATTAATAACTAATTAAGTGATCTGAAACACTTTAACTCCATTTCAGATGGAACCTCTTGGCAAATTACTGTAATATTAATAATAATTAATATTATAAATCTGATGACTCCTTGTCCAAGCTCATCCTCCTACAGTAGCGAACGTAAATAACGGAGCACTGCTCTTGTGGCTGCTCCCCAGTACTCTTGTACCCGTCCCCCATGTGATAGGTTATTGTCTTTCATGTTTCTTGGTCGGGGTGTAACTGAAACAGAATTGCCCCTCGGGGACAAATAAAGTTTTCTGAATCTGAATAAATATACTCTGGATGACCTGATTAGTGATTAAGGGAGCAGGCTTGTATTCATAGGCTCACTGGTTCTAATCTCCCTGGTCCATCACTGTGGGATGTTGGTCAGTCCCTTATATTAACTCTAACTGCTCTCTGGGTGGGGTTAAATGCAGCTTTACATACAGTATATGACAATAAAATATAATGTATATTCTATATTAAACTGCAGTGTTTTTTTTAGCTGTGAGGTAGTTTTGAAGAGGGAGGAGCTCATATTCTTAAAGGGTAGGAGGAGCCAGGATTGTCAGAAGGCAGAGTTTCCGCAATGTGATGTCACAATGCAAGAAAAATCGAACTCGCCCATTTGGAGAGCTGACTTTTTACAAATTATGTAATAACAAGGGAGGGAGGACATTTTTTCAACGTTGGCCCTAATGAGGCTAAAGGAATGTATATCACTGTAGCAAAACCATTAGAAAGACATTTAAAAAGGCTGATACTACTGTAATACATGGAAACATCCAGAAACATTTCAGAGACATACTGGAGATGGATTAAATGTGGCTTACTGCATTCACAGGTTGTAATATCACCAAGTTTATTATTGTACCAGTTGTTTAAGTTACTATATTTACCAGGAAGCAAATATTTATTCCTGGTTATTGTTTTCCAGAGTTTTATTGGCCTTTACTGGAAGCAGGATATAGCTTTGAGCTCCGTTCGTCCTTGCGTCCATCTGTCTGAGTTAAAGGGACAGATTTTCTCAGAAATAACCAAATTCGTTGTGTGGCTTCAAGATATCAATACCTTGATGGAGTTCGAAAACGAGAAGTGCGCAATAATTTTTTCCGCAGTTATTGCCCTTGTTCTGTTTTTCTTCACTCTGTTCAAGGTATTTTGAAAGGGGACAGCTTTTCTTAGAAACCGTTTAAGAGAGTTTTATATTCTGATGTGATATTTTCTCATGTATACATCTAAGTTCTTAGATTTATGACATTTTGGAAAAGGTTGTGAGTTATAATGAGAACCAATCTGGTGAGGATGTTGATGACTATGTTGTTTAAAGTGAAATCATAGTACAAACTAATTCACATGGTCTAACCAGCTGATAGGAGACAAAACTGACTTATTTTTATGTGTTCTGATGTTTTACAGAATTATTTTGTAACACTGTTTTCATTATTACAAAAAGTTTTCTTTTTATCTACTCCCTTATTTATTTATTTTTTTAATTTTACCTCATTCAGATGTACGTATATGTTTATAACACAAACTATGCTTAATAATAAAATAATATTAATGAACTTGTAAATATGCAGTAGGCACTACTCACCAGTAAATAAAGCCCAATAAAACTCTGTAAAACAATAACCAGGAATCTATATGTTCTCTCTGGTAAAGATCGTAGCTCTAACAACTGGTACAATGATAAAGTTGGTGATATTACAGCCTGTGCCACATTTACTCCGTCTACGGTAGCCTATGTCTCTGAAATAGTGTCTGAGAGTTTCAGTATCAACCTTTTAAAAACAGTTGGGATGAATTTTGTGGCTTAAGTCCTCACTAACAACAACGATGGCGTTGAAGTTCGGACAAAACGTCTCAAAAGGTGGAATAAATCAGCGTTCTGACCACATTTTCACCCAAAAACATCAAGTGGTTTTGTTTAAATGCTGAAAATAGAGAAAAGAGGAAGTCTGGCTCCTTGCCTGTGGCTAGCTTACACATAGCGTTAGCTTTAATGGCAGCACATAATCCTCAGAGAACAAGAGAAGAAGAAAAACGTATCTTTGATTTGACCTTTTCTTTGGGTGATTTTCTGCCTCTTTGAAACTATATAATAAAATGATTCCCAAAACACACACAGCAACAAAAACAATTCACAAAACAACTTTAAAATCAGAATTCAAAATTACAAAAAAATACAAGAAATAGCAACAAAAACTAAAAAGGCAAGGCAAATTTATTAGTACAGTGCATTTCATACATAAGGCAACTCAATGTGCTTTACATGATCAAAAAGTGGAACAGAAAACATTCAACAGCTTAAAATCATCAGTAAAAACATTTAAAATCATCAACAAACACATTACATTACAACATAAATCTCTCTCTCAATCATATACAGTAGAGAAAAACAGCCTTTAACTTTGATTTAAAAATGTTCACATGTGATGCTGACTTCAGCTCTGCTGCAGTTTGTTCCACTTCTTTGCAGCATAACAACTAAAAGCAGCATCACCAGGGTTACTGTGAGCTCTGGGCTCCACTATCTGACCTGTGTCCATAGATCTCAGAGACCTGCTGGGTTCATACCTGACTAACATCTCACTGATGTATTCTGGACCAAACCCATTCACACATTTATAACCAGCAGCAGAACTTTACAGTCTCCTCTGAGGCTGACTGGGAGCCAGTGTAATGTGTTCTGACCTCTTTGTTCTGGTTCAGACCTGAGCTGCAGCGTTCTGAACCAGCTGTAGATGTTTGATGAAGACCATTACAATAGTCCAGTCTGCTGGAGATAAAAGCATGGACCAGTTTCTCCTGATCTTTCTGAGTCATTAAACCTTTCACTCTGGAGATGTTCTTTAGGTGGTAGAAGATGTTTTTGATCTGATGCTGAATGTCAGATCTGAGTCAATCAGAACACCAAGGTTTTTGACTTGGTCTTTATCTTCTAAAGATCCAGACTCAGATACTTCGTCCTCTTTTCTTTGTTACCAAAGACAATCACCTCCATCTTGTCATGGTTTAGTTGAAGGAAGTTTTCACTCATACAGCAGTTTACTTTTTCTAAGCATGCTACAAGATCATTTTATCAAACACAGCAGAGTCAACGTCCGCCCCCATCTGTGGGTCCCCTCTGTGTGGTGAGATTAAAACATGAAGCTGTCGTCCATAGTTTTCTCGTAAATATCTAAATATCTCACAAACAGAATATTTCATGTTAAAACAGAAAAACGCTGCTTGTCTGAATCCGTGTACACCTCGTTCTTTAATTATTTTGTTTCAAAGCCAAATTAATAAATAGAAGAAACAAGTTGTTTTTTTTGTTTCATTCATTTAAAACCACAAACGTAAAAACGGATGTATTTCAGATCGGTTTTAAAATCAAAACAATAATGGCAACATATTATATTGTTGTACTCCCATGTTATATGTGATTGTCTTTTCATGTTTTCTTGGACGGGATGTAACTGAATATCCCCTCACATGAATAAAGTATTCTGAATCTAAATCTGAATAAAAGCTCTGCTTTAAGGCAGATCAGGAACAAGTAAAGTAGTTAAAGTATTTGGAAGAAGTGGAGCAAACAAAGCTTCCCAGTAGGATCCAGTGGTGTTTAAATGATGTGTGTTATTGATGGTGAACGTTGTGTAATGACTGAGAGTGTGACAGCTTCACAGAAACCCACGAGTAATGATGTTTTACTTCAATTCAGGCTTAACGTTCTGGGCTCCGTGCTTTTCTTGGAGGGACTTGAACATTCCTTTATGTGTTTGTGATGTAGTTTTTGGAACAAAGTGTCACTTTCTTCTGAGCTCTTGTTCTGGCAGGAATGGCCTGGTGAATACCTCAACCTTTTCCTGTCATTACAGACAGCTGACACAGAATAAGTCTGATTGAATTAAAACCACGGAGAGGAAGAACATTGGCTCCACGTCAGACACATGATGATTAAAAGTAGTGGGATGGAAACACGTCCAGCAGGGTGGTGATGGGAGCAGTGGGAGGTCAGAGTGGAGATCTGTGCACATCCATCAGCTCCTCAGAGGCAGCTGATGGATGTGCACAGAGGTAGAATAAGTTCAGGCCTTTGTTTGGACGTGTCGTTTCCACTGTTCTGACATCATTGATCCTCTGTAGAAATGTTGATTTATCAGATCCCGTCACCAGGTGATTCATAACGTCTAAAACTGGAAACAGATTGTGTGTTTCTCCTCAAACACACCAGTACGATGTGCTCAGAGTGAGGTATGTGTATGTATGAGGGGAATGTAACAGATTAAAAGGACTCACGTTACTGTAAATGAGTTGCTTTTCTGAGTATATTTCTAAGTCAGTAATTTTACATGTACTTAAGTACGTTTTAAAAGAAGTAAAATTCATCATATTTTTACATCCAACCATTAATGAGATAATTATTATTTTTGTAATTTTAAAATGATCAACGGACATTGTTAAACTACAAATGACAATAATCAAATACACCACATCATAGCTGACTAATCAGATTAAACATAATGTATCACATCATAGCTGACTAATCAGATTAAACATAATGTATCACATCATAGCTGACTAATCAGATTAAACATAATGTATCACATCATAGCTGACTAATCAGATTAAACATAATGTATCACATCATAGCTGACTAATCAGATTAAACATAATGTATCCCATCATAGCTGACTAATCAGATTAAACATAATGTATCACATCATAGCTGACTAATCAGATTAAACATAATGTATCACATCATAGCTGACTAATCAGATTAAACATAATGTATCACATCATAGCTGACTAATCAGATTAAACATAATGTATCACATCATAGCTGACTAATCAGATTAAACATAATGTATCACATCATAGCTGACTAATCAGATTAAACATAATGTATCACATCATAGCTGACTAATCAGATTAAACATAATGTATCACATCATAGCTGACTAATCAGATTAAACATAATGTATCCCATCATAGCTGACTAATCAGATTAAACATAATGTATCACATCACAGCCGACTAATCAGATTAAACGTAATGCATCACAATACAGCCGACATAATCAGATTAAACGTAATGCATCACATCATAGTTGACTAATCAGATTAAACATAATGTATCACATCATAGTTGACTAATCAGATTAAACGTAACACATTACATCATAGTCAACAATCGGATTAAATGCAAGGAGTGCAGTCCATAAATGCTTTACACGTATATATATATATATATATATATATATATATATATATATATATATATATATATATATATATATATATATATATATTAGTGTTTTAACTGAATCAATTCATTTCTTTATTTTAATCTAAGCATTTATTTTTTTTACCCTAATTTTTTTTTTTTTTTTTTGGTTTTCAGAATAATTTTGGTGTCGTTTCGTGTGGAGGATCTCTTCAAGATTGATTAGTAGATAATGATATTTTTAATCCTTCAAAGTGAAAATACTTTCCATCTCGTGATGAGCATCCATGTGGTGTCCTTCCTCCCGTATTACGCCCACAGTGGACTAATGAAAACCAAAGCCATCCATCAGGAGACGAGGCTCACCTGAGTGGAAACAGGAGGGAGCCGATGGTGGACTACAGCCTGTCCCATTATTATTCTGAAGGACTTTATGGATGTAATTCCCTTCCATTACTTGTGTTGGTGTCGACACGTGTCCCAGCGGTGACGTAACGCACAGTAAGACGTCATAAATCACTTCCCTCCAACCGTTTAGAAAGTTGGAGCGAAGGCTGGGTAATAAATGACTGTGACCCAGATTCAGAAAAGCTTTGGAAAGACGAGTGCTGATGTTGGAAAAAGCTGAAAGTCTTCCTCATGTAAAGTGCCCCAGTGTTCACTGTATGAATTGTTCCCTGGAGGAGGAGTTTGGTCAAATCTGAGGAACGATAAAGTCCAAAGACGTTGCGATGAGGAAATGTTGGAGTTTTGAAGAAACTCAACGAGTTTCTAAAAGGTTTTTGCTGCTACTGCTGCACTACAAAGCTTCCTCATTGCTTTGTGTTTTACACAAAATTTTAGTATTTTTGTTGTCATTATTTGTGTTTTAAATTAATATTTTTTTGTAAGTCTTTTTGTATGATTTTTATTATATACAGGTATATATATATATATATATATATATATATATATATATATATATATATATATATATATATATATATATATATATATATTTATTTATTTTTTTTTAAGTATTTTTTCCTTTTTTGTAATTCATTTTTTTTTTCCTGTTGCTTTATTTTTGTGGTTTTCTGAATTATTTTGGTGTGTTTTTGTGTATTTTTCTCTCGTTTTGTGTATTTTTGTTGCCATTTGTGTGATTTCCTGTTCTTTGGGGTATTTGTGTTGTATTTTGTGGTTTTGGTATCACATAGTGATTTTTATGTCTGAGTAATTTTGGGTATTTGTTCCCTTTTGTGTGTGTGCATCTGCTGTTTTGTGTGTCGTTATTGTGGTTTTTAGGTTGTCCTCATGTGCGTTTACGAGTGTCCAATGTGTATAAATTGTGGTCAATACTGAAGAACAATAAAGTCCAAACATGGTGATGAGTAAGAGTCGGAGTTTTGTAGAAACTCATTGAGTTTCTAGAAAGTTTCTGCTGCTGCTGCACAAAGAAGGTAATCAATAATAATAATAAATAAACTCAGAGAGCTTAAAGGATTCAGATGAATGAAGGCACAGAAACAAAAACAACAAATGAACAAAATAAAGGGATGTCTGGTTCACATAAAGCAGGGGTGTCATTTTAGTTCAGGGACCAAATACGGACCAGTTTCATCTCAAATGGGCCACAGATTATTGTCAACATGTCAACAATAATATGCTTTACTTTGCATTGTCACATTTAAATGATATGTAAAGTATGTAAAGCACCGACAATATCCCAACAATAAGTGACAGATATCAGATTCACCTAAACGTGCTTTATTTTGTCATTCATTTTTATTTAAAAACTGTGAGAAAATACTGTAAAATGTATTTGAATGTGTGTATTTTGAGGGACTATAACTGAATTAGTTGGTCACTTACTCATTGATTCTTCATGTTTTTTTTTGTACTTTATCCTGAGGGCCAAATTGGATGCTCTAAAGGGTCAGAATTGGCCCCCGGACCTTGAGTGTGACACATGTGACATTAAGGAGCTGAAAAATATTTTTTGTTTTCATCACAGTGTGTTTGTCATATCTGAATTTTTTTTTCCGTAACGGACGCGTTTATCTATTAATTTCTCCATTAATTCAGTATCTGAGCTTTAGAGGTGAAAGTAATGGATTACATGTAATCACATTACTGTAATTGAGGTGCTTTCATGTATACTTGTACTTTTCTGAGTATATTTCTAAATCAGCAATTTTACTTGTACTTAAGTACGTTTTAAAAGAAGTAAAGTCATTTGTTACGTTTCTGACAACAATCACAATGCATCACATCATAGTCGACCAATCAGATTAAACATAATGTACGGCACCAAAAACAGCACTGAATGAAGGTTATTTTCTCTGTTTTAGAGTTCATAAATGTATCTATACTTTAATATTTTGAATTACATTTATTGGTGTTATTTTATTTTTAAAAAAGAATTGTGCATTTTGAAAAATCTTTATTTTATACAGATGCCTTTGTGGAAAATTAAGTTCAATTGTGTGAAATTTGTTCTCTTCCTTTTTAAGATTTTACATGAGATGTTTACTGTTTACAAGGGAAGCGTCGCAAGATTCATTATTAAAACTAAACGTGGGGGTGAAAGTAACTAGTAACTTTTACTGTGACTATTATTTAATTGAGCTCCTTTTAATTTGTACTTGATTGTTTTATGTATGACTTACTTGTACTTGAGTATAATTTCAATCAATTGACAATACTTCTACTTTAGTAGGATATATAAATACTCTTTACACGTCTGCTGAGCTTTCAAATATATAATATGATCAATAACCAAAGTGTTGTCCAATATATTGCCTTTTCTGAGCTGTTCATTCTGCCAGCAGGGGGCAGTGCATCAGGTATTACTGTCGCTGTAATTTTACTTTCATCAGCTCGTCAGCTTTTATTTTGCTGATGCGAGTCAGACGTGTATAAAAGCTAAACGTCGGAGGTCAAACGGCTTCATTCCAGAGCTTTAAAGAAACATTTCTCACAGGACGCTGAACCAACGCTTACCTGGGAGTTGAACCTTAGCTGGCAAACGCCGCACGACACGTGTTTTCTCTTGGCGGTCGGGGCGAGGCCGAGGGTGTGGTTCAGCACAGCTTTCTGCACCGGGTCCATCTGCAGAGAAGGACAAGGGTTCATATTGTCAGTTTAAAGGTGCAGTCTGCAACTCTTACAAAAGTGACTTTTTGTCATGTTTGCTAAAGCTGTCACTATGTAAGGACAGCTTTACGTCAAACTAAGTTTGTGTGAAAAAACAGACTCATTGAGCCCCGCCCCCTGCTGCTAATGCAGCCTTTGGCAGATTGCCAGAATGCACCGCGACTGAGCAAAAAGAACCAATCAGAGCCAGGATTGTGTTTGATGGACTGTCTGACAGCTGTTGCTCACAGGCCCCGCCCCTTTCTCAGAGCTGTAGCGCCATCTTTTTTACAGTGTATTGTCTGCAGGAGTAGAAGATGGAATTGGTGACTTTTCTGCTTGAAAGGTAATTACTGCTGTTTGATTTACATTATGTTTGATGTGTAATTGTTACACTAGAACTAGTGCATGTGTTGTTTGTGTGGCTGCTGAAAGTGACACTGTGTTGTTGCTGCTGAGGTGTGTGCACATAGAGAGAGAGAGAAGTGCTGCAGTAATGTGCTTTTAACAGTGCATGTTATATTACTGTGATGTTGCTGTCGGACTAACGTTAGCTTGTTAGCTCCTCTGAGGGAGGGACTTTGGAAAGTTTGGAGGCAGGGCAAGAGAGCAGCAGAGAGAGGTGGAGAGAGGCATCTGAAAGTCGTGGACTGCACCTTTAAGAACCAAACAGCTTTCATTGCTTCCATGGGATGCACACGGTGAACTTAAAGGGATATTCCACTGGTTTTACAAATGTGGCCTAAAATATTCTAAATGTAGTTAATATTAGAGCTATGGATTAGGGATGTAACGATTCACTCAACTCCCGATACGATTCGATTCACGATACTGGGTTCACGATACAATTCTCACGATTTATTTTACAAAATGGGACTGCAGACAAATTTTTTTTTTGGGAAAAAAGCTAGAAAATACTGTATTATTTTCCTTTTATTTTTCATTGTCAAAAGAATTCCTTGATAAACTATTTAAAATAATGCAATTTAACTAAAAATAAATCTTGAATGAAATAAATAAAGGAACAATACAAATGAAAATGAATCCTATTAATTTAAATTCTGGTTCTATAATAAACAATGCAAAACTGCATAATAGTTCTTTTTCTTTTTAAAAGTGCAACTGAAAATGTATTTTGTGCCTTAACAATTGGACTTTAAAAAAAAAAAAACCCGTGATTGCACTGATTTACGTCATATTTGTTGGGACCAGCAGAGGGCGCTGGAAACACAGTGACAGCAGACAGAGCTAATAGAAAAACGTGACTTTTACAGATATTCAAGTAATATTACAGATAGTCTTTCGGTGCTAAAGGGGTAAAGAATCATTTATTAACATATTTAAGAGTAGAAGGCAGCCAGAAAGAAAGTATTAGCAGCCTACACTTGTGGATAGCGCCCTCTGCTGGTTAAAAAAAGTACTGCGATTCAATTTTCAGAAAATCGATATCAACCGTGATACCTATGAATCGATTTTTAACTGCCTTACATCCCTACTATGTATTATTTTACACAATGTTTGTTGAATTAACTTTTTAAAATATGACTACTTTACAGTTTTAGAGCCTGTTCCTCCATCTTGAAATCACGTGATTGATGATGTCACACGGCCCCACTGCAGGGGGCGACAGTTCTAACTCTGTGGTTTGGTAGTAGACAATGAAGCAAAGAAGAAGAGCTCTCCTAAAAGACCTTTACTCTGCGAGTGAGTGATAACGACATGTTGAAGGACTCCCACCCAAAAGTACTTCTATCTCCCAGGGTTTGCGTGTCTTCAACAGTTCATTATTTACTTGCTAACTTCAGCCACCAGAACGTGTCAGCTGTACTTAGGAGAGCTCTTCTTCTCTGCTTTATTGTGTATTTCTATATCAATAATTTCACTTGTACTTGAGTTACATTTCTACACCAAAGCTTTACTGAGTAAATTATTGTTTTTTTGGTTTTAAAATGATCAAAGGACATCGTAAAAATGTCCTTTGATAATTTTTGTCCTATAAAAAATGAAATGACAAAGACAATAATCAAATACATCACATCATAGTCAAATTAAATGTCATGCACCATGCCAAAATAGCATTGAATGAAGGTTATTTTCTCAGAGCATCACCAGAAGAAGAAGAAGAACTAGCTACTGCTGCTAATGTTGACCAAAGTAAACCATGGATGGAATAGGAGACAGTCCAGATAAAACACCACTAGGATGATGATGATGATGATGATGATTATGATGATGATGATGATGATGATGATGATGATGATGATGATGATGATGCAAATCCCTGGATGCATCTTTCTGACATATTTATGACATGTAATATAAACTTTGCCGATACAAACAAACGGATGTTGCTGCGTTCATGTTTCTGCAAACATGTAAAAGTAAGAATCATTCACTGCTAATGTTTGGCAAAAACTGTATAGACCTGCTCCCAGGATTATAACACCGCGTTGGACACGAGAACGTTTAACTCATCTATTATCCTCAAATATCACACATTTTAACCCTTGGGGTCAATCTGACCCCAGGGATATTGGCCTCCATAAAATTATTTTCAGATAATTGTTGACGTTGAAGTTGTTGGGTCAGAAACTTTGTTTATTTGTTGAAATCATAATAAATCCCTTGATAACGAAACATTGACTTGTTCTCTAGCGCCACCATCAGGACAAACTTTAACATAAGAATTAATTTATCTTCAATAGTTTTCGTCCAAATCTTCTCATATTTACTGACAGCATTATTGAGCACTAGAGTATGAACTCTACTGGTTGTGGTGATGATAAGAGCTTTCCTGCAGCACCACTTTCAGGTTTCTTTGTTATTGCAATTAAATAAATTGCATTATTTTATTGCATAATTGTGACCAACACCAGCCCTTCCTAAGGAAGGGTAAGAAACACTTTATTGAAGGGAGAATATAAAAAGAGAGAGCAGTGTTACACCTAGGTGAGGGGGTTGGGGGGAGGTGGAGGGGGGGGAGAGCAGGGAGGACGTGTCTAAAGTTAAGCCCACTACAAGTTTTATCCCACAGTCCAAGGCATGCTAGTGCATCGTAGACCGATGTATGTGCAAGATACTGCCACTGTAAACCCAAGCGCTGCCCCGGACTCGAGGACGCAGCCAGAATAGCATAAAGAGCGGGGGCCAGGGAGCCCAGGCAACCCCCATCGGCCGAGCAGCCCCCCAGACGCCCCCAAGACCCCAAGCCGAGAGGCAGCCACAGCCCCCCACATACACACCCAAGAAAGCACCTAGAAGCCGAGGAGCCGGCGCACTCCGCCACCGCCCCCAACCCCCAACCCCAAGGCCCCCCACCGACATCAGGGCCAGCACAGGCCCGCAGGGCCAGCACGACACAAGGCCCTCTACAGGGAGGCGGCCCCGGCCCCCCCGGCAGGAGAGGACGCCATCAGCCACCCAAGCAGGGCCATCCCGCCACGCAACAACCAACAAGCGGGCGAACCCAAGCACCTCCAGCCAGGTCCCGCCAACCCACACCAAGTGCCACCAGCAGAGCACCCCCCACCCCCCACGGAGGCCACCCCTGGCCACACACGCGCCGACATGAGACATCCCCCCGACGCCAGCACAGTCCGGAGGACGGCGGGCCCCAGGCCACCCGCCCCACCCCGCCAAAGGCAGCGCGGCGCCACACCGAACGGCGCGCCAGCAATATCCCCGGCAGCGGTGCGCTCAAGAGAACAAAGCCGAGGCGCCCAGACAGGCAGGCGGAGCGACCCACGGCAGCCCGAGCAGTAGCCACCCCCCAGAGCCACCCCCACCCCACTTTCAGTTTTCTGATTTGGGGAGCACATTCATGACTCTCACAGAACGAACAATATTGATTGATGTTGGTGACCCCTCCTTCCTCTCATGAACCTATTTATTCACTACTTCAGGTGAGAATGCCTCAAAATCAGAGTTAAAAGTATGAACTGTTCACCTGCAGGTGTGGGAATGTAAGGTCACACACAGACACTTTTTACAGCCCAAGAAGAACAGCACATGGGAAAATATCATCATGATAATGTTATGCTAAATCAATTATAACATTAGGTAAAAGTCATGAAACATGAACAAATAAAAAAGGTACACTATTAATTTTTTATTGATAAACATTGAATGGGGTCAAATTAACCCCAAGAATAATAGGTGATGATGATGATGATGATGATGATGATGATATAGACTGTGTGGGCACTTTGCTAGCAGGTTGTATTAATGGATCATCAAATATATGCAACGCTGTGTGTGTGTGTATGTGTGTGTGCGTGTGTGTGATTGTGTGCCTGTGTGTGTGTGTGTGTGTGTGTGTGTGTGTAATTGTGTGTGTGTGTGTGTGTGTGTGTGATTGTGTGTGTGTGTGTGTGTGTGCAGGATTTATAACCTGCTTGACTGTTGTCGTGCTGCAGAAATGAGAACCACTGAAGTCTTTTTACTGAGAACCACAGCCCTCAATTTTCCCTTTCAATGTTTCTACAATTTTATTTCAGAGTTTACACAGTTCACACATTTACGTTTTGTTTCCGTTTCATCATCTTTACCTAATCAGACTCATTTCAATATTCAATCTTAAACTTGCTGGATTCGTACCAAAAATTATGAATACAGCTAACGAGTGAAATATTGTCATTAATGTAATATTTACACACAGCAGAAATAAACAGAAACAAGTGCAACATTTTGTATGAGATTGGACGTCCAGCCGTTAGCTACACTAGCTACAGCTAGCGTTAGCCCACAGTGAAAAATATGGGGAAAATGTCCAAATACATGTGAGTGAGGGAGACTATATCATCATTTTCATTTTGCATTTTTTTTATTATCTTGATGTGTAACTCCATTTATCTTTTCTGTAAATGTTTTTTTAACCGTATGCGTGACAGTATGCAAATGTTGTTTCACAATGTGGAATGACAACAAAGACCACATGTTTGATTAGCTAAGTATGTAGCCTACAGTCTCACATGTTTGGGTTAGCTTAACATGTTGCCACCAGTCCCACATGTTTGGTTCGTTAGCATGTAGCCACCAGTCCTACGTGTTTGGGTTAACTTAGCATGTAGCCACCAGTCCTACGTGTTTGGGTTAACTTAGCATGTAGCCTACAGTCCCACATGTTTGGTTAGTTAGCATGTAGCCTCCAGTCTCCTATGTTTGGTTAGTTAGCATGTAGCCTACAGTCCCACATGTTTGGTTAGTTAGCATGTAGCCTCCAGTCTCCTATGTTTGGTTAGTTAGCATATAGCCTACAGTCCCACATGGTTGGTTAGTAGCATATAGCCTACAGTCCCACATGTTTAATTAATTAGCATATAGCCTCCAGTTTCACATATTTGATTAGTTAGTATGTTGCCACCAGTTTCAAATGTGTGGGTTAGCTTAGCTTGTTTATATTATTTTGTGTATTCATGTCATTAGTTGTGTTTTTGGCGTTAATTTGTGTTTTATTTTTTGACCTTTTATTGTTTTTCTTGTTAATTTGTGTGTTTTTGTTATTTTCATTTTGCTTGTTTGTTGTCTTTTGTGTGTGTTTCATCATTTTTATGATATAAAAAACAGTTTTTATTCAACATGACACAAGCTCTGTGGGCTTTCATACGTTATTCAGGCCTTGTGGACGCTCTGGGGTATTTGTGCAGCGCAGCGGCCACAGAGGAGAACACGTTAAAACTCACTATCGCCTCGTACTGCGATGAGTTTATGGTACAAGCGTGATGATATCTGGCAGGAGTGTGATGGTGTGAGAAGGACAGATGTGTGTTTTGATGCCACGAGCAGCTGTGCACGCTGTTTTTTAGTGATGTTGGCGCTTTTCACACGAGCGCAGGCCCGTCGTTGTTAAATGAAGCGCTCTGAGCCGCTCACGCCTCATTTACTGCAGCGACGCAGAGGAAAGCTTTACTTAAAACACAAACTCACCCTGTTTCCCCAACAGAGACATGATACTCACTCATACACAATGTGCTCTGCTTTAAAGACCTTAGTCACTCTGACAATAATAACTTACTGTTACCGTTTTATGATGGCAGTAAAATTAAAACGCTTCCCATATGAGAAAAATATCCTATAAAACACATTGACTGCACATCACTATCTACCAACGTGTGTCAGGACTGAATCGTTATTAACCATTACAAACTTTAATCATCAACATTCACACATTCATAATAATTCACAAACATGCTTTTATTTTGTATTTTCTTCACTGAGCACACAATATTACATATATACATAAATATATATATAGGTTAGTTAGCATGTAGCCTGCAATCCTACATATTTGGGTTAGCTTAGCATGTAGCCTACAGTCTCAAATGTTTGGGTTAGCTCAGCATGTAGAATACAGTCACACATGTTTTGGGTTAGCTTAGCATGCATCCACCAGTTCCACATGTTTGGGTTAGCTTAGCATGTAGCCACCAGTCCTACGTGTTCGGGTTAGCTTAGCATGTAGCCACCAGTCCTAAGTGTTTGGGTTAGCTTAGCATATAGCCTCCAGTACCACATGTTTGGTTAGTTAGCATGTAGTCTACAGTCTTGTATGTTTGGGTTAGCTTAGCATGTAGCCTACAGTCCCACATATTTGACATATCAAAATATCTGACTTTTCCCGTGACCCAATCAAATGACTTCAGTCATTTTTAATCACAGTTGATGAAATAATGCTCCAGTCTTCTAAAATCCACAATTTTCAACAAATATTCTGCCCTAAATTTCACTAAAACTTATCACTAAATTATAAACGTTCTAAGTGCAGATCCTGCAGGCACTGATATCTGCCACTTGTTGCTTAGAATAGATATTGTCGTTGCCTCACAGACCTAAATGTTCTTATCGAAATAACCTGGATTTAATCAGTTTGTGCTGGACTATGAAGCTTGCTAACGTTTTACGGAGCTAAATCACCATGGCGATATCCCATCCAATGGATAAATATGTTAAATAATGTCACGCTTTTACGCATTAACAGTGTCATCAGCTTCTTGCCTGGGTTCTTTATTTCCAGCCTTTTCTGTAACAACAGTGTTGTTTTTGGTCTGATTATGGATATTAATTATTTTTCATTTTAAAGTTTAGCAACACCAAACCGAAGGTGTGTTCCATAAAGGAGGGTTAACAAACTCTGAGTTCATCCATAAACTCTGGGTCAACATACCCCGCGATAGGAAACTCTGGGTATCTGATTCCATTACAGCTGGTATGAAGTGGGTTAATCAACCCTGAGTAGGTAAACCTTGGGTTACTGACGTGCATGCGCGCGATAAAAAGCCATCATCAATGGATCAACAATTACACAAACTACCATGGTAACCACCCGGAATAGAGTGATTTATTCACCCTAATGGGTGAAATAAGCCAGTGTTTGAGGAATATGAGCCTGTTCTAAAGGTGTGTTCACACTGAACGCACCTGACTATAGTGATATGTCGCACTTTTTGTTCCCTTCATCACTTCATCGCTTCAGTGACGTGACGAGCGGTGAATAATATGAATAAAATGTGTCTGAGGAGGCGTGTCAGCAGCATAGGATGGCTGCATAGAGAGTCCTCCTGTTACAATGGATATAAAGACAGTGACTGCTGCTTAATATCTAATCATTTTTATTAATTTTTAATGTAATATTGTCGGCAGATTCATCTCGACGTCCAAAAAATATGTCATAAAAAAGACTCAACGCGAACCCACAACCCATCGCTTCCAAGAGCAAGTTTGTATCCAGGGAACTTTACTACAGACGTCAGTAGATGTTTTAATGCAGATCAACCTCTCAGTCACTAAATGATCTGTATCCACAATATTATAAAGAAAACTACTATTTGCACAAAAAAAAAAAAACCCAAAAAGACGTAAAGCAACACAACATTAGTAATGATGTCAACACGTCTGTGGTGTGTGATGTTACTAATGTGTTTCAGAGAAAAGTGTTAAGGTTCATTAAAGTGTTCAGAAACAGTGTTCAGGTGGGCGGAGCCAGGTAGAAACCCAGGGTTTCTTTGATAAAACCTGCCAGTGACCAGGTTTAGTTCATGGACAATGTTACCATGGTAACATACTCAGAGAAGAACATACGTCACGTTTAGGAATGAGATACTCAGAGTTTCCCTCATTTGAGCCTGAACATACTCAGAGTTTGAACATAACCATAGCATAGGGCCTTAGAATAATGAATAATCTGATGATTTACACAAGAAATAATTGTGTTTGTTGTTGTTTTGTCTGTTATTTTGAGTGTTTGTTTTTCTTGTTGTTTTTCATTTTTTCTGTAATATTGTGTATTTTTGGACAGAATTAGAACATGTAAGTAGGCTATTGTAAGTTTTACATTTCTTTAAGTTTTAATGTTTCTGATTTTTCCATCACTATCTTCATCCTCCCATGGTCTGGAGGATGAGGAAGAGCTCCCAGGTTAAACGCAGAGAAGTCATTTTTTGGTTGTGAAACACAAGATTTTAAAGTTCCTTCCCATTTCTTTTCTCCTTCCAGTTACCACGATTATGTTTTTGTGAACAGATCTGCTCGACCACACAGCTCCTGCGTCCTCTGGCTCTGTTATAATTGGTGCTCGGCTGCAGTTCGGCTTCACGTTGAATCATTCTTTATGACTCACATTTTTATCGTGCACGGCCAAAATAACTCTTTCTGTGACAAAACAAGCGAAAAAGAAGCTTTGATCTACAGGGTCGAACGAGGTTCCAAATCGATGGAAGCAGTAATAAAGCGTTTGAAAAGATAAAAAATCCTGGTTCACAAAGAGGAGGAATTTATTCTCAGCTGTCACACATTTGACCAACATCTGTTGTTGAAGGTGTGAACCAGCAGATCAACATCTGTATCTGAGCGGGGTTTTAACACGACATTCTTCATTATGACACACTTTTAACTAAAGTGGGATGAATGAGCTGTCCGATGTAATCCTTGGCTTTATTACAGCGCCCACCTGACCCAGTTAGATTCTCATCAGTCCATGGACACGGCTAATGCATAATATGTGATCAATATCTGTTATTATTCTCTGTATCTCTGAGGCTGTGGCGGATCAATCAAACTGATGCAGTTTTTCATCAAAATGGGAGACAGATTATCTTTGTTTGCTTTGTGCATGTAGATGGTGAAAAATGTCTATTCTCTCTGTGTTTTAGAGCTAGAAGACACAAAATAAGACTGGACAAGACAAAACGAGGCAAAGCAAGCCAAGACACGGCAACAGGAGACTAGACAAGATAAGATCAAAAACACCAAGGCGAGATAAAGACAGACAAGACAAGGCAAGACAAGACAAGAGAAAACAAGATGAGATAAAATAAGGCAACATAAGACAAGGCAAGGTGAGGCAACAATAGACCAGACAAGATGAGATAAAATAAGCCAAGAGAAGTAAATAAGAGGCAAGACAAGATTAGATCAAACAAGGCAACACTAGAGAAGACAAAGCAAGGCAAGGAGAGGCAGCAGGAGACCAGGCCAGATAAGATCAGATAAAGCAAGGCAAGACAAGAGAAAACAAGATGAGATCAAATAAGGAAAGACAAGACAAGACAAAGCAAGGCAAGGCAAGGTGAGGCAGCAAGAGACTAGACAAGAAGAGATAAAAAATGGCAAAGCAAGCTTAGAAGAGATGAGATCAAATAATGTGAGACAAGACAAGACTAGATGAGATAAAAATCAGGCAAGACAAGACAAGTCAAGGTTAAGATTAAATAAAAAAATACAAAGCAAGGCTAGACAAGAAGAGGCAACAAGAGACTAGACAAGACCAAATAAGGCAAGACAAGACAAGATGAGGAAAGGCAAAACAAGCCAAGACAAGGCAATAAGAGACAAGACAAGATGAGATACAAAATAAGGCAAGGCAAGGCTAGGTGAGGTGAGAAAAAAAAGACAAGACAAGAAAAGAAAAGACAAGAAGGGATAAAATAAGGCAACACAAGATAAGACAAAGCAAGGCAAGGTGAGGCAACAAAAGACTAAACAAGACAAGACAAAATACGGCAAGACAAGCCAAGACGAGATGAGATCAAATAAGGCAAGGGAAGACAAGATGAAAAAGTGAAGGGAAGACAAGACAAAGCAAGGGGAGGCAAGATAAAATAAGAAAATACAAAGCAAGACAAGGTAAGGCAACAAGAGACTAGACAAGATGAGATCAAATAAGGCAAGACAAGCCAAATAAGAGACAAGAAACGAGGCAAGATGAGATCAAATGAAAAAGGACTCAACCTAATGAGACACATGAGTCTGTACGTCCCTCAGTGAGAAGATTAAAGTCGTTTCTGCAGAAAAGATGGAGATAAAAAGTGATTTTGGTGAAAGTGTGTGGCAAAGAATAGGAAACAAACTTTTCTTTGCTTTGTGTTTTTAGGGAAAATTAAAGTGTGGGACATTCCTGGAATAATAAACAGTCATGGGCTGAAGGTTTACCCGTGAGCGTGGGAAAATATGCGCTGAGTTAATTTGATGGGAATGGCTGAGTGATAAAAGAAAGCAGATGAGGGAACATCATGAGCTCCAGAGCCCAGAAAGTGTCACGGAGTAAGAACAAGTTCATCTGCCTTCATTTAGGAGACATCTGTGATGTTTGACACAGCGAACACATATGAAGCGTATCAATCCAGCCACACAGCTCATTAAAAGGACATGTAGAGCTAGGGGGACCATATTTTCATTTCCAAAAAAGCGAACACTTAGGTCGACCTCTTCACACTCAAAGTACTTACGACCACGTAACGGCAAAATACAATATAGTAGTCATTATTGTCTGTAAGGTTTAAAAATAAATGTCTGTCTTTATAACAAAGACACTTACAGGAGCATAGGGCAGGATTTGTGAAAAATAAACATTCATTTTAAGTCTTTAAATGCTAATGGTTAATGAAGCCCTCAAAACCAAAGAGAATGAGCCCACACACATTTCTCCCTGTTGCCTTGAACAGATTGTGTGATACATTTTGTTCTGCTGTTCTGGGCACAAATTTCCCATACAGTTCTGTAGACGTGATGTCAAATAAACGCTAGTGCGCATTCTCGAAGGCTAGAAGAGGCGGACTGAGCCGCATTTTCTTGTCCAAGTCCAATTCAACAGTGAAAACCATTTTTTTCTCAAAGAAATGTTTGTTTTAGTGGTAAGCACCGATTTTATTAACAAACAACTGTTAATGTCAACATGAGATCAGCACATGGGTATCAAACAAAAGTGAAACACAAACAGGGACGGAGTGCACGCAAGAGACAGATCAGTTCTGTTTCTATAATCCATGTATCAAAGATGAGGATAATCCATGTTATTGTGCAGAAAAAGGAATGTTTCAACGATGTTTTCCTTTCTAACAAACCCGACCCGTTGGGTGCCGTCCAGTCCCGTCAGGGTTCGGTTAGGGTTAAGGTTAGGGTGAAGGTTGGTTGGGGGTTGGGGTAATGAAGGCTTTGGGTTCGGGTAATGAATGACACTTAATGACAGCCTTCATGACCTTTTAGTCATGCTAATGACAGGTGTCATGTCATAATAATGTTTGCGTAATGTCAACCTTTACAGTATGTATAAAATGTCAAAGTGTTACCAAATTTCTCCGATTGAGCAAATATTCACGGAATTACAGTGTTTTAAATGAATGTATTCCCTGAGATGTGTTCAGGGTTCCTGGGAAACCTGGACAATTTCATTAATTTGTAGAATATCCCTGGACAGCCCAGACAAGCAGACAAGACGTGAAAAGAGGACATACAGTATGGTCACCCTATGTAGAGCGTAGAGTTTTATTTAGGTGTAGGATTCTCTCTGCCCTCGCTGCCTTCTTCTGCACTGATTTCCTCTCTCTTTTTACACTGACACTGTGTTATTTACCAGGTATGTGCCCCCCCCAGCGCTGACCCCCACTTACTACCGTCAAGATGAAATATTGAAGTGGGAGAGTTTCCTGAAGGCATGTGAAAGATAAAAAGCTACTCTCCGTTTCCATCAGGGCTATCATACGTATTCTGCTCCCATGGCTGATGGAGCTGTCGCTAATTCAAGCCCTTTAAATTAATATGTTAAGGTTTAATTTATTCAGAAAACATTTTCCAGGAAATTGAATCAACAGAGACATTTAGCCTTCAGGTTTTAGTCCCTGTAGGTTCCAAATGCATCTTGGGAAACTTGGAAGTATACTTCAGTAGGAACACTCATCATCCTAATCATACTTATAGTATATAGTAGACAGTATATACTCATTGAGTTTATAGTGTAAAGTACGGAGCGTGACATTTACAACACAGCCTGACGTTTGGTAGTTGACAATAAAGCGGAGTAAAAAAGCTCTCCCAAGGGTACTCAAACAGTGCACTGACACGCTCTGGTGGCTGAAGTTAGAGAGTATATCATGCGCTGTTTAAGGGAGAGCAAAGGTCCCTTAGGAGAGCTCTTTTTCTCTGCTTCATTGTCTATTACCAAGCCTCAAAGTTGGAACTGTCGCCCCCTTGCAGTCACAGATCTTTTTTGAGTCACAAATGTTTTTATTCTCTTTCAGTAAACAAAAGATGTTTATATCGGCATCTTTAACTTTTCCTGTTTTTTTTTTGAGCAACCAAAAGCAGCACAAGTTGTGATTTTGACTGAAAAAACTACTAAAAATCAGACTGAATGTTTCACTCCAATAAAAAACAATGGGATGTTTACAGGCAGTGGGGCTGTGTGACATCATCAATCACGTTATTTTAAGATATAGGAACACAGGCTCTAAAACTGTAAAGTAGTCCTATTTATAAAAGTTAATTAACCCAATAAGATGCATAATAATGAGTTTTGTTAGACATATATCTAATAATACGGACATTTCAAAGGTTTTTGGACACCCCTTAAGAAACTTCTGTTGCAAACACGTCAACGAGTTGCATTGCTCTTTGAGTCACTATGGCAATCCTGAAGGGTCAATATTATAGTAAATATGGAGTGAATAGGACTGCAAAATTGTTTGTTTTTTTTTCATTATCGATTGAAAAACTGATGCTGTAAAGCAGACAGACCCAACATGATTTTATAGTATGTGTTAGTACATACTGTCACATCTTTATTCAGTTCATTTTTTTATCTTTAGCGTGAAAACCACAAACATTTAAAGGAACAATAAAAATAATAAAGAACTTGGCAATGTGTTTCCATGGACTTTGTGCAGCCGTCATTATGCATCATAAAGTTATGAAGCTGGAAGCACATTAAAAGTTCTTTATTGCACCTGTAATTATAAGTTACATACTCTGAGCTCGCAGCGTGTTCCTGGAAAAAGGGCCGCATCAGCACATCAGAGGCCGTTTTTGCATTTAAATAAGCAGAGTTGGAGGTGAGTTGGATTGTGTTACGAAGTTTAATCCATCATCCTCTCTCGGCCTCAACCACAGGACGGAGGGGGACAGCGTTCAATAAAAGCTAAGATTAAACCATTTATCTTCCCTAATATTCCAGAATGAATATCAAACCAGAGGTAATGAGAGCGTGGCCATCGATTGGATTTCTAAAATCAATGCACTGAAGATGAGCCGCCCGCAAACGCTGAGTTAAAATCACGCCAAAGCTTCACTTTGTTTCCCACGTGAACTCAACAAATATCCAACAAAAACATATGATATATAGATGGATCAATAAAAAGAAGAGCCCAAAGGACATGGTGATTTATTAAAGAAAAATATAAATAAGAAAATAATAGCAAATAATATAAAAATAACTAGAAAAATACTGAAATGTGAAATAATGAAATGATGACAAAATAATAGGAAAATAGATACAAAATGATAACATAATAATAATGACATGATTAGAATAATAATAAAGAATAAAAATAAATCATCATTAGAAGATTTGGAAAACAAACAATAATCAAATACATTTAAAAAATAAAATGAAATTAATTAGACAATCAGATAAAAAATGTTTGGAAAATGATCACGGATTACTAAAATGAACAGAAAATAAAAACTAATAATGTGTGTGTGTGTGTGTGTGTGTGTGTGTGTGTGTGTGTGTGTGTGTGTGTGTGTGTGTGTGTGTGTGTGTGTGTGTGTGTGTGTGTGTGTGTGTGTGTGTGTCCTGATTGATTGATGTCTCTAGAGCATGTTCGAGCAGTGAACTCACAAAGAAAAGAAATACGAGCCCCGGGTGACTCTTCCTAACCCTGATTTAAACTCCTGATTTAACCCTGATTTAACTCTGATTTACTCCTGATTTAACTCTGATTTACTCCTGATTTAACTCTGATTTAACTCTGATTTACTCCTGATCAACTCCTGATTTAACTCTGATTTAACTCTAATTTAACTCTGATTTACTCCTGATTTAACTCTGATATAACTCTGACTTACTCCTGATTTAACTCTGATTTACTCCTGATTTATTCCTGATTGAACCCTGATTTAACTCTGATTTATTCCTGATTTAACTCTGATTAACTCTGATTTAACTCTGATTTATTCCTGATTTAACTCTGATTAACTCTGATTTACTCCTGCTTTAACCCTGATTTAACTCTGATTTACTCCTGATTTACTCCTGATTTAACTCTGATTTAACCCTGATTTAACTCTGATTTACTCCTGATTTACTCCTGATTTAACTCTGATTTACTCCTGCTTTAACTCTGATTTAACTCTGATTTACTCCTGATTTAACTCTGATTTATTCCTGATTTAACTCTGATTAACTCTGATTTAACTCTGATTTATTCCTGATTTAACTCTTATTAACTCTGATTTAACTCTGATTTAACTCCTGATTTACTCCTGATTTAACTCTGATTTAAACTCCTGATTTAACTCTGATTTAACCCTGATTTAACTTTGATTTAAAGTCCTGATTTACTCCTGATTTAACTCTGATTTACTCCTGATTTAACCCTGATTTAACTCTGATTTATACTCCCGATTTACTCCTGATTTAACCCTGATTTAACTCTGATTTAAACTCCTGATTTACTCCTGATTTAACTCTGATTTAACTCTGATTTAACCCTGATTTAACTTTGATTTAAAGTCCTGATTTACTCCTGATTTAACTCTGATTTACTCCTGATTTAACCCTGATTTAACTCTGATTTACTCCTGATTTAACCCTGATTTAACTCTGATTTAAACTCCTGATTTAACTCTGATTTACTCCTGATTTAACTCTGATTTAACTCTGATTTACTCCTGATTAACTCCTGATTTAACCCTGATTTAACTCTGATTTAACCCTGATTTAACTCTGATTTAACCCTGATTTAACTCTGATTTACTCCTGATTTACTCCTGATTTAACTCTGATTTAACTCTGATTTACACCTGATTTAACTCTGATTTAACTCTGATTTACTCCTGATTTAACTCTGATTTAACCCTGATTTAACTTTGATTTAAAGTCCTGATTTACTCCTGATTTAACTCTGATTTACTCCTGATTTAACCCTGATTTAACTCTGATTTAAACTCCTGATTTACTCCTGATTTAACTCTGATTTACTCCTGAATTAACTCTGATTTAACCCTGATTTAAACTCCTGATTTACTCCTGATTTAACCCTGATTTAAATCTGATTTACTCCTGAATTACCCCTGATTTACTCTTGATTTAACTCTGATTTAACCCTGATTTAACTCTGGTTTACTCCTGATTTAACCCTGATTTGCTGATTTAACCCTGATTTACTCCTGATTTACTCCTGATGTACTCCTGATTTAACTCTGATTTACTCCTGATTTACTCCTGATTTAACCCTGATTTAACTCTGATTTACTCCTGATTTAACCCTGATTTAACCCTGATTTAATCCTGATTTACTCCTGATTTAACCCTGATTTAACTCTGATTTACTCCTGATTTAACTCTGATTTACTCCTGATTTACTCCTAGAGGTGTGTCTCTCTCATAAACTGCTTTTTTTTTTTTTTTTAAGTTTTTTTGGTCTCTTTTAACTCTTATTTTTGTTCTTGCCTTTTTGAGTCTGTTTTAGGTCAGCGTTAAATCAGTATTAGTTGGTATGTTTTAGTTTTGTTTCTAGTCTTTATAGTCTGATTTTGCTCATTTTATTTTCTGCTTTTGGTCTGTTGTCAAGTCTGTTTTCATTCTTTTATTAAGTCTGTTTTTAGTTTTTTATTAAGTCTGTTTTTAGTCTTTTATTGAGTCTGTTTTTAAGTCTGTTTTAAGTCTGTTTCCTGATGAAAGGCCTGAAGTGTTTAATTGTTAATAATCAGGCTGTCCTACACTACGTGGATGTGAAAGAGAAGCTCTCTGTGGTCAAACAAGTTGTTGTTGTTGTTGATTCTGTTGTTGTGGTTTCAAAGTCATTTTCCATGAGTTACTGTTACTAGTCTGACTTCTCACAGATTTATACTGGACTGTGTTTTTACGATGGGAACTTTTGAGGCTGCAGGTGTTCACATTCGCACGCCAGCTGTGACGGTGAAACACACACACTCACACACACACACACACACACACACACACACACACACACACACACACACACACACACACACACACACACACACACACAGAAAGAGAGAGAGAGAGATCGAGGACGGGGATTACCAATGGGACGATGTCAGAGATGGAGAAACACAGAAACATCTGTGGAGCTTCTCCAGTTACCCGTAATGTGTTTCCACTCTCCAAATCCTTCAGGTCCAAATGTCTTAAAGTTTTCTGGGAGATTGAATGTAACTGGGGGTGAAGTAAACCTCCCTTGGCAGAAGTTTGGAGTGAGAAAAGCTGTGTGAGGGAGTAATCCTGGTGGTTGTTGTTCTGCAGGCCTCGCTAATCTGGGGAAACGCCAGATACGGATTTCCCAAATGAAATCGGAGCGTAAAACCAGCGAAGCATCCAGGCCAGTGGAATACATGTTTGCTTTATAAATGTTTAATAAGTGACGACATCCACACAGGAATGAAAGGAGGAGGGTCTAAAATGTTAATTTCACGCCATGATTGAACGGCGTTATTATGCTATAGCACGTTGTACAACGTAATGTAATGTTGGTGTTCGGTGGGATCTATTCTGGGTTTATTTTGAGTTGATCCCAGGCTCATCAGTCACAGGTTGGAGTTCTTTGGTCAATGTTGTGTTGTTTTTCTACTGTTTCCACTCAGGTGTTCCTCATCTCTGATGCCTTCCCTGCTCTACTTATAGAGTAACTAAAAACTGTTATGGCAATTTTTATATTCATCATCATATCGTCAAATGTATGTTCATGTGTACAATTTGTCATGTTTTAATACATGATGACTCCATTACTCTTTGCACTTTTGAACAGCTGAATCATGTTAGATTAAACAGTACAGATCGTATTGTACTCAGTGCAACACAGAGTCTCTGCTGAAGGCCAAAACTCAAACTCACATGCAGATATGCACGCACACACACACACTATCAAGGATAGATAAGAGTGGCGCCCAATCTTCCTCATAATATACACGTCTTCATCATCCTCAAATGTTTCCACTGTTGGGCATCTGACTCCCTCCTTCTCCTCACCTCAGGGTGGAACTTTTTCTGTTATCTGTATAACATATATATATCTGCTTAAGCTGTGAAACTGTTATTTAGAGTGGGTCTTGCCTTTTTGCTCTGCCACGAGCCTTTTTGCCTTTCATTCTTTCAGGATGGAAGCTTCTTTTTTACTCCTTTTTTATTTAATTTTATAATAAATCTTTTTTATAAAATCATCAATGCCTCGCCTGGACTCCATCATTCAACCAGAGCAATAAATCATTGTCTCCAAATGAGGTCAACCGCAAATTTGCCGTAACAAAACCAAACCCTTTTTTCTGCTGAATACGTATGTATACAGTATTACGTAGTGATGTTGAGGGTTTCCTCCAATCACAGCTCAACAATGCCCTCTGAGCAGCTCCATGTTGAACTGTTCTTCTATAAAGAGCAGATTATGCGTTAATCAGAGGGTTTATCAAGCTATGTGTGTATGTACACACACATCATGTGTGTATTTCCATCTGTCTCTGCGTGTGTGTGAATGTGCGTGTAGTTTTAGTCATCTTAAATAATAGAAGGGCAAACCAGAATAAGAAAATAAAAGTAAACATCTATTGACCTGATATTCTCTAACAGAAGTGACAGAATTCTTAAAACCTACAACATGGTTACTGGTTTATCTGATCATAAGTTGAACTTGGTATCAAGAAAGTTATCCAAAAATAGGTACTGTATGTCTGCCCCTTTAACAAATCATCTGAATGGCTAAAAATTCCAAAAAGCAAAATAAACATCGTAGAAAGAGCCCTGAATGAAATAAACAGGTCCACCTATCGCTCACATGATCATTTAAATGAAAACTGTAAAGCTTTTACAAAAGTAATTGAAGATACAAGAGCCAAGTAAAAGCCAGGCCTCAGAGAAAACAACCTGCCATGACTGAACGAGAACATTTGGACATTGATGAAACAACGCCACTTAAGACTTCTTTGAAATCAAAAATGATTATGATAGACTCATTTTTTCCTCTCTTAGAAACAACAGAAATTAGAGATGCTATAAAATACAAAATGTAATACTAAGGAGGTCTGGACACACAAGGTTTATCTCAAACAGTCAGATCAGGGAAATACAGTAAAATTAAACGATGAATTGACTGATGATCCAACAAAAATGGTAACTGCCATTAATATTTATTTTGTAGACTTTGCTGAGAACCTGACACAAGATATCACCTCGACTGGCCAACCAGTTTTTGATTTGAGCTCTGGATCACATCTGCACATGGACAAGATCATTTGTGGTCTAAAAAAAATCCAAAGCCGAAGATGCATTCAGATTGAGCACAATGTTTATCAAAACACATAAACAATCACTCTTATTGACTATAACCAATAGCATCAATTCATCTATAAACTCAAGCACTTTCCGGACTCATGGAAAATTTCAGCAATTACACCAATCCACAAATCTGTTGCACAGGATGGAATAATACCAAACACATCAATAATAACACATCAGTTGGTCAGAGTACATTCTTCAGCCTCTCCAATGTGTGAAAACCAGCTGGACTTCCTCAAGGCTCAGCCCCATCACCATTACTGCTTTGTCTTTATATAAAGTAGCTGCCCATCCAATGTACAGTGTCAGTGATACGCAGACAACGCTGTCATTTATTGTCATGCTAAAAACAAACATCAAACAGCTCAACAACTCACATCTGCTATGACACATGTTTCAGAATGTCTGCAGAGGTCCTAACTGATCCTTAAAGCTCATATCCAGAATTTCTGAGAAATCTATGTTTATGTATGATTCTTTTGAAATTCATAAAAATACCTAACTCGTCTTTTACTATGGTCTACTGCTGGTGGTCATTCACATTCATTAATGTATATAAGTCCCTCCTTCTTCCTATAGACCCCTATACAAATGGAAACGATCGCCAAGTGTGCTCAGCCAATAGGCTTCCATTTCCTGTTTTTGAGACTGTCAGTCAAAGTGAATGTGGAACTGTGCACGGAAACAAGGCCGCGCGTCACAACAGCAAACATGTAAATATGATTTTGTCTCTTACCTGACACATAGACATATATCAATGTGACCGTGGTATGTTCCGTGATAAAAGTAGAGGCGTGGCTTCTGGTAGATTGCAGAAGCAGGGGGAGGAAGTGGATCTGTTAAGGGCGGGGCATCGAGACGTCCTCTCAGAAACTCAGCTTTAATGTATCAAAACTGTCTGTATATACTTATCCAAAAATAATATTGCAGTAGATAACCCCCCCTCTACTGATAAATTACACAATTTAAATGGTTGCTAAATTTAAATACAAAGGAATTACTGTTGACTCCAGACTCAACTTCTAACAGAAAGTAAAAAATGTAACTAATAAAATGAAAAACAATAAAAAAAAACCCACAAGAGCTCCAGAGGAGACAGTAAAATCCCATCCAGAGAAACCACCTTAAGACAGACTGTATTTTCATACCTCACACTCTTATATTATATATATATATATATATATATATATATATTATATTATATTAGCTCCTTTTCCAATCAACTTAAATCAAGGATGTTGGACAATCAAAAGTGAACTTTTGAACAATTGAACAAACCTTTGCACAACCATGTGACTGTACTTTTGCACAGGTATTTTAAATGTTTAAAAAGATGATTTTTATATTGTGCGTGAGTATGCAGTGTTTGTGTGAGTGAATATACATGTTTGTCATTTTAAAGTACGATGCCAACGCTTAAGAATATGTGAGACTGAACGTGGATGTTGGTGATGTGTTGAATTAAATGTAGTTTTTTTTTTTTTTTAGCATTCTCTTGTTTTTAATATGCATTGTACCTTGAATAAATAAACACATGAAGAATGTTTTACAAAAAATGTGATAAAAAGTTTATTAAAAGTTCCAAATGATAAAAGCACAAGCTTAAATCTGAGGAACTTTCTGAACGTTTTGATAGATTATTTGTCTAAATCAGACAAACGATGTGGGAGGAGTTAATGACCAACAACTGATAACAATAGTGAGGATGATCCTGTATCCACACTAAGTGACCCCAACCCTGACTGTGACTCTTAGTATTCCTACGTTTCAGAGGTCTCATGCCTCAGTCTGAGAGTCAGTGAACACTAAAGAAAGACGTCATGTGATTAATGTCTGAACTCTGCGTGCACGCTCACGCACAGGATATCGATGTAGCTAATGCACCATAATGGGTTGAGTTACTCTCTCTCGTGCTGCGTTGGCGGAAACAATAATCTGTTTAACGTTGAGACGATGGGATGAGTGGACTGTTTGTTTTACTTCATCAGATTACAAACACTCCTTTAGTCTTTATTGTTCTGACTCCTTTGTTTCATCTGTAGCTTCAGTTCCTTTCAACTCGTAAAATGTAACTTTATTAACCCACACATTTTACCCTGGGGGTCAATCTGACCCCCCGGATTGTTGCCTCCAGATCAGAAAATTATTGACCAATTTTTTTGTTTATTTGTTGAAAATATGAATAAGCCGTTGATAATGAAACCTTGACCTGTTCTCTAGCGCCACCATCAGGACAAACTGTTAAATGAGAATTAAAAAGCAGAACTCAGTAACTTTTTCACCTTAAATCCTTCTCATAGTCCCTGTGAGGGTAATACAAGTGTTTATGGGGTGATTGGGGGTCTTTCATCCCCCCTGCTGACTCTGGCCAGAAAACAACACTTGCAACTTTCCTGCTTCCAACCCGGTGGCAGACGTACTGCTTTACAGCAGCCCAATACAAACGAATGCTAGATCATAACCAGCCCTGTGGCTGCACACGGTTATCTACAAATTCACTTTTATCTAACTTATATCAGGGCGGAGCCAGCAAAAACTAAGGCAGAGAAGACTTTTGTCTGAGGAACGGAGCAACGCCATGCAGTGACAGCTCAGCAGCAACACACAGCAATCACATACACTGTTGTCACGGCAACAGGCATTTTGAGAATGTTTACCACAGTGACATAACCAAAAGGGACCTTTAGGGGAGCGCTAAGCTCAAGTTACTTAGTTCTGCTTTAATTTATCTTGAAAAAACTAAGAACTAAAAACCATCATTATCGTCACCATTATTATGATTTTCAATGATTATGGAAAACGATCAGAAAACACAGGAAAATTGTGTAGTAAGTACAGCAAACAGAATGTTGTTAATGTCATACTAATGTACTACCAGAGGTGGAAAGAGTACTGAACATCTGTACTCAAGTACATGTACTGTTACATTGCTTAAATTGTACTCAATTACAAGTAAAAATACTGGTGTTAAAAATAAAATACTTAAGTAAAAGTACCAAGTACACTTCACAAAAACTACTCAGGGTAATAATTACTGTTTAACCAATGGATGTTTTATTGTGTCGTTAATAGCAGGCATTTGATTTAATTCATCTGTATGAAATATTAACAATTAGATAATCTTTGATTGTTTAGCCTCGTATAAAAGAGTGGTTCATTTGGTTAAACTTTGCAGATGTATTGATGTATTTATTCACAAGTATAAACCAAAGTTGATTGGTCATTGCAAAAAATCTATTTCTGTAAACATTATAAATTCTGTAACCTGTAAAAAGATTATCAACTGATGTATCAGTATCTAAATATTTTAAAGATTTCAAACTTAAGGTCATCCACAGGTGTAAGGAAAGTTGATGGTCTGTAGATGTTTTAGGGGTGAAACAGGCTGAGTTTTCTCACAATGCAATTTATTTTTAGGTTGACAAATTGTTATATCATGATTTTATCATTAATACCCTCTGTAAGAAATAACAATTCATAGTTTTAATATTTTTTAAAGCTATAGGGAGCCATTGCAAAAGTGTCAAAGAGTCACATGAGGTTCCAGAGCTGCAGGTTGCAGACCACTGCTCTAGCACACAATATAGGCCTGCTGGATGTACGTATGCCTGTGAGTACTACATGACTAAAGATTTCATTTACTGACATGACGGTAGTTGTCTAAATATTAACAGATAAAAAATAACAGGAAGCAAAACATTCAACTGTGTAGGAAAATAATAATAATAATTTTGCCTTGTCTAAATGTTATGTTTTTTTTTAGATGGAAACCAATCTTCAGATGTTATAATTTTCAATAAATCTAAAAAAAATTGCTTCAAGTCACTGACACATTCTCAGCTTTTTGATTTGAAACTGATTTGTGTAAAACTTGCTCTGTTCGACTGTTGATTATGGAAGAACAACTCATACTAACATAGTACTCATACTATTGACTACTTATACTAATGTAGTGCTTAATCTAACGTACTACTCATACTAACGTACTACTCATACTAACATAGTACTCGTACTAACGTACTACTCATACTAACATACTACTTATACTAATGTACTACTCATACTAACATAGTACTCGTACTAACGTACTACTCATACTAACATAGTACTCATACTAACGTACTACTCATACTAACATACTACTTATAAACTCATACTAAATACGCTAACTAACGTACTACTCATACTAACATACTACTTATACTAATGTACTACTCATACTAACATAGTACTCATACTAACGTACTACTCATACTAACATACTACTTATACTAACGTACTACTCATACTAACATACTACTTATACTAACGTACTACTCATACTAACACTACTTACTAATGTACTACTCTACAACATAGTACTCGTACTAACGTACTACTCATACTAACATAGTACTCGTACTAACGTACTACTCATACTAACATATACTCATACTAACGTACTACTCATACTAACGTACTACTCATACTACTCTATATACTCGTACTAACGTACTACTCGAACTAACGTACTACTCAACTAACATAGTACTTATACTAACATACTACTCATACTAACGTACTACTCGAACTAACGTACTACTCAAACTAACGTACTACTCGAACTAACGTACTACTCATACTAACATAGTACTCATACTAACATACTACTCATACTAACGTACTACTCGAACTAACGTACTACTCATACTAACATAGTACTCATACTAACGTACTACTCATACTAACGTACTACTCGAACTAACGTACTACTCATACTAACATAGTACTACTACTAACGTACTACTCATACTAACGTACTACTCATATTAACGTACTAATCATATTAACGTACTACTCATACTAACGTACTACTCGTACTAACGTACTACTCGTACTAACATAGTACTCGTACTAATGTACTACTCGTACAAACATAGTACTCGTACTAATGTACTACTCGTACTAACGTACTACTCGTACTAACGTACTACTCATACTAACGTACTACTCGTACTAACATAGTACTCGTACTAATGTACTACTCGTACTAACATAGTACTCGTACTAATGTACTACTCATACTAACGTACTACTCGTACTAAGTCTGGCATCTAAATGAGTATGTAGTGGGTTCACATTACACTGAGTAGGTAAGAAATACCCACATGTAAACTATATGGGGACATTTTTAAGTATGCACGGTGGGCACACTAGTCATACTCAACTGTCCCATTTCATTTCATTTCATTTTATTGAGAGCCCCATTAGTTCCTGACTTATTGCAGAAGCTATTCTGCCTGTTGTCTCCTTCATTTTCATTACAAATATTTACAATATTCAATGTAAAACCAAATAAAAACATATCACATAAAACCAAAGAACTGGACAGTAGATGTTTTAGAGTCGACCAAAACCTCAAAATAAAGCAGTAACAACATTGTTATCATTGTTCATCATTGTCACCAACTGACAAATGAAATGAACAATTCATTACTTAATCAAAAACAAAACACATGTTAACAATAATCACAAACATTTGGAGTTTTGTATGAAACTAAATTCACACTTCAGCACAAATGTTAACATGACAAATGGATTTTTATAGTTATTGTTCTCACACGGGGCTGACACCAACAATTATTAATTGTGTGCAACATGAACGTTTATATAGATCATACTTGTTTATCACATACTTACTGTAGTAATCAGATTTCATACTCGTGTAAACAAAAACACTTTTAACTTCATCTTTTGTTGTTCTCTGACAACAAACTCCAGGTAAAGCATTCCAGGTAACCATGGTAACCAATAATCTGTAACAAACAGCTCGCTGCATGTGATTAGTTTTACTACAGGTTAGAGCTCACCTTGTTTCACTGCTCTGACGTGTTTTCATAATTATGATTGTCTGAGAAAAATCACCATTAATTATGTATAATTTTAGGTAATTTTCTAACAATAACTCTCCTAATAAATGTGATTAGGCAGAATCTACCTTGACCGTTAACCAAGGTTCTATATGGACAACCTAAAACTATTTGTGCCTCTTTATTTTCAGCTACTTGTAACTTCTGTAGATTATTCTGTAGAACAACTGATGCACGATCTAAGTAGGAAACTATAGTTGTTTGGTCAAACACTGAGGAATACATTTTCTACAAATATTTAATTATGCCCACCACTCCTCCCATTTTTTGCAATACATAATTAATTTGACTGGTCCACGACAGTTTAGAATCCGCTATTACTCCCAACAATTTTGTTTGTTCTACTTGTTCAATTATCATATTTCCTTTTTTTTTTCTTTATTAAATAGTGGTGCAAAAATGAAAATCAAGAAAAATGCAATTAGAAAAGGAGTCCAACGCTCCTCAAAGCAGGTTATTTTATTTCCTGAAGTCAGACGGAACATTGTGTTGAATGTAAAAGGGTCTGAGTTCACATCGGTCTGAGATCGGTTATGAGCATGCGCACTTCCGGAAAATTAATTTATGCTACTTCCGCTTTGCTTTTTTCTAACTTCCGCAGTGTTGAGATAAAAAATGTAATTTGACGAGTGCTGAATGGCTCCTTTTCTTGTACAAACAATTCTGGGTTTAAATTTGCTGATGTAAAATGTTTCACAGACACATTTATTAATAAACAGCTGATCAATATGTGACACTTATTAATCATCTAACTGTAGCTTTACATGTTGTTCTGAGAAGTTAAAGCAGCGACTCCTCAAACTAGTGTTTGATAACATAATAATCTACTATCTTCTATAATATAATATATATAATATATATATAATAATAGATTATTATTGTATCATTTATAAACCAGCCTAACTAAAAACATTAAATGTGTTTATTAATAACTTACAGTTTATATACAAGTCAACACGTTGTATATTACTGTTAATTTCCACGTTGCTTGTCTTTAAGTGAGACATTACATTTTATTTTTATTATTATATTTTATTATAATTTCTCATACTCACTCATATGGTTCTCTGGTATTCACTAATGGACTTATTAAACACATTTATTATAGACTTTACATTATTTAACACTTTATAAACAGTGTATATTGTGTGGAGCTTGTGATTGGATGATTTTTCATGGTGACTTACGTGTTTTCCTTCTGCTGTGGTAGACGTTTATAATATCAGTTATAATCTAACAGAACGTGTAACTGTGTCACATCATGATGGTCTTTATGAACGATAAACTCTATGTTATATTTTCTAACATATTTACACCAGTTCTTGTTTTTATCACCAAGAACGCTTCATTCATCATCTCTGTTCTGTTTGTTTCTGGGTTTGTTGCTGATGTCAGCACTAATCTCTAAATGGCCTGGTGAATGAAAGTTCTCGCGAGGCTGGAGATGGCGTTCAGTTTAGTAAGACATCTGTTAATTATTATTACATTAATATACGGGATTTTTACGGGGAAAATAATAATACCGGCCGATGGCAGGAAAGAGGGATAAAATGCGGGAGTTCGCGGCCAACAAAGGAAACTTGACAGTTATGCCAGACACCGACAAGAAGGAGCTTAGGTACCACGCCAATTACCATGTCTGGGATACAAACAGTAAGTCTTTACAAACACTTAAAAAAATTTGGATACAAATAATTGAGTTGATAAATGCTGTGATTTATATTATACACTGCAGTAAAAAACAGTTCAACTTTATTTTTTTAAATCAGTACGGGTACATCTCCGTATACGTAGCAGTCACGTACTGAGATTTAAAGAGGAACTCATTACGATTGTGAACTCGACCGTGACAACCGGTCTTCAAGCTACGCTACAACATAAAACATCCCCTTTTCAAAATAAAAGCATTATTTTAACTCCTATGTAAATAGGGCTCTTGTTTTGAAGTTAACGGTAATTTGAATCAGTCACACTGGAGGGTCCTCTGCAAATGTGTGAATGTTTTAAATGTCTACGTGAGTTTTATGGACTCAAATGAGCACATGTTTGATATTCTACTACTTTACTCATTGAGTTTGTAGTTTTCTAATAGACACGGATAATCAGGACTGCAGAAAGATCATTGGTGTTGATCTGTCCTCCATCCAAGACTTATACCTGTCCAGGGTCAGGAAACGGGCAGGTAGCATCACTGCAGACTCCTCCCATCCTGCACACAATCTGTTTTAAACTCCTCCCCTCCTCCACCGCCATAAAAACAGTTGTTCCCCCAGGCTTTTTATTTATTTTTCTTTATTCTAGTTGGATTGTTATTATTTATTGTTTACACATCAGAGAGAACACAGGTCACCAAGACAAATTCCTCATGTGTATTCATACACTCTTGGTCAATAAAGTTGATTCTGATTCTGATTCTGATATGTAAGTGGAACATTTACTACACAGTCATAGAGGTGTAACAGCCCTTCACATGTTTACTTTTCTGATGGTGCGTAGCGATGACGTCACAGACACACGTCTTATTATTAAAAGAGCTTTAAAAACACATCTGTATAAGTCTTTGTGCTTAATCCTGATAGCTAGCTAGCTAGCTAAAGCTACAATCAGAGCGGACATCTTTTAATCATAGTTCCCAGAGCAGCGTTTTGTACTTTTATCACAAATGAACTCCTTTATTGGATTTCTGTCTATAAGCTGTACCACTTTAAGCTTTAACTTGTCTGTGAGAAGATCATCATCAGCACTTACAATACCTCCAGACAGAGAGAGAGAGAGAGAGAGAGAGAGAGAGAGAGAGAGAGACAGAGATTTTTTGATTTTCAAGTCACATTTATTTACAAATCGGTGCTAAAACAGTACAAGAACACTCAAATAACAGTACCAAAAATTAATTCCCCCTTAACCACTGAACACAGCACACATTTCAGTGACCACAGATCTTCAAACTCCTGCAGGTTGTCACATGACTTAAAATAAAGAAAATCAGTCTTTAACCTCACTCTGATCATTCTCTTAAAGATAATGACCACATCATCATCTCCACAACCATTGACCTTGTTCCTCCGACTGAGATACACGGCCATTTTGCCCTGTCCCTGCAGGAAGTTCAGTAACCGGCACTCAACTTTCCTTTTTTTTTACCTGTCTGATCCCTAGAATAAACAAATGTGTGTTAAAAGTGAAGCCAAACAACAAGAAAAAACTGGGACATCAAACAAAAAAAGGCAGCAAGCCGAGAACACTCAACAAAACAATGAAAAACAGTTTCCCTGTGGGAGCAGAAAGGGCACAGATCAGACACCGTGGGGTCAAGAATTGACTGCAACTGCACCATGAAGAATTCGCCACTGTAGGTCCCCTCCCCTCTTAGTCAGTGGAGGTTTGTACAGTGTACTCCACTCAGGTTTTCGTGAGTCACACAGGGCCAAGTGTGACCTCCATGGAGTATCCGGTCTACCACTTAGTTTCACCTGATTTAAAACTTTAACAGAAAGGTAGTAAAACTCCCGTCCCCCAGTTTCCTCAAACGAAATGGCCGCAGAGGCCCTCAGTCTTAAAAACTCTCCATGATGTGTCATTCTTGGCATCAACGCACACTCCGGGAAGGTATCTGTGGGGTCTGGCACACATCGCCTCTTACCGTGACCTGCAAGGAGCCGTAGCTCAGACTCCACAAGTTGGCCCTTGAGTCGACGGAGAAAATGGCTGACGATCCTGACCGACCTGACGCCGATCTGCGATGCCAATCCGTCGGCATCTTTGAGGAGAGGGCCGGCAAATACCACAACGTCCGCAAGGGTTAGCACCTTCGAGCTGCAAAGTTTGTTCAGGATTGCGGACGATCCTGCCTCGCATCCAAGACGGGACCCAAACACAACCGGCTCCCTCAGTAGCCACGACAAAGAAGTACAGGGCTCAGAACGGCGAAGGTAAAACAGTTTCCAAACTTTAAAAACTCCCTGGTAAAAGGACGGAAGCTTATCCATTGTCCGACCTTTAAAATCCATCAGGAACAGCGACTCACTCAGACCCAGCCCTCCACACTGCTTCAATATGGCACACGCCAAAGGTCGCCACACCAGGCCGGCAGGAGCGGTCAGGAACCGCTGGATGAAGCGGAGGCGAAAGGCAGCTCCCCGGCTGGCTAGGTGTATCAGACCGTGCCCCCCTTCCTCTTTTGGCAGGAAAAGCACGCTTTGCTGAACCCAGTGTAATCGATCCCAGAAGAAATCCACCAGCATGGCCTGCAGTCTCGCTAACAAGTCACCTGGAGGTTCCACAGTCACCAGCCGATGCCACAACATGGAAGCGAGCAGACTGTTGATCACCAGGACTCGGCCCCTGTATGACATCCGTGGGAGGATCCACTTCCATTTCTTCAAACGACCTTCAACAGCTTCTAAAACACCAGTCCAATTCTGGGCAATGAAGGTCTCATCCCCGAGATAAACTCCGAGGTATTTCAGCCCACCTGACCTCCACGTCAGGCCTGCAGGTAGACACAGTGTCCTTGTCGAAGCGTTCCCAACTGCGACCGCTTCACTTTTAAGCCAGTTCACTTTGGCAGAGGAAATCTTCTTAAAAGCACACACAGTCTTATTAAGTACATCAATGTCTCTTTGAGTCGTCACCAGGATAATGAGGTCATCAGCATATACAGACATTTTAAAATTGATCATGCACCCTGGCAATGACACCCCGGAAAGCTGCGCCCTGAGTCTATGTAAAAAAGGCTCCAACGACAGAGAGTACAACATCCCTGACATTGAGCAGCCCTGTCGAATCCCACGTTCAACTTTAAACGGGGCCCCCAGACCACCATTTATTTTCAGCACACTCTCAATGTCACCATACAACACCCGGATCATGGCTATAAAACCAGAGCCGAACCCCATAGCCTCCAGCGTGCGCCAGAGGTACAGATGCTCAACCCGGTCAAAAGCCTTTTCCTGGTCGAGAGAGATCAGACCAAGGTCGAAGCCCAATGCTCTAGAGAGGTCCAAAATGTCTCGAATTAGCGTCACATTATCTGAAATGAGCCTACCGGGCACACAGTAGGTCTGGTCTACGTGGATCACGGATTCCATCACCTTCCTCAGCCGAGTGGCCAGCACCTTGGACAGCAGTTTGTAGTCACTGCAGAGCAGGGACACAGGCCTCCAATTTTTGATGTCCTGCAGGTCCCCTTTTTTGGGGAGTAGAGTCAGGACCGCTCTCCTACAACTCAGGGCCAGCCGCCCTGTCCTGAGACTGTCTCTGAGGACCCTCAGCAGGTCTCTGCCCATCTCAGGCCAGAAAGCCTTATAAAAGTCCACAGGCAGCCCGTCGATACCCGGAGCTTTCCCACTCTGCATACTTTTCAGTGCTGCCTGTAGTTCACCAGCAGTTAATGGGGCATCTAGCTCTGCTCTCAGGTCAGCAGGAACCTGAGGGAGGCCCTCAAAGAAGGCCTGTGCTTCCTCCGCCCCTTCCTGGATCTCACTCCTGTATAAGGACCTGTAAAAGGAGGCAGCATGTTCCCTGATCCCTGCCGACTCCGTCAGTAGCTGCCCGGAGCTGGAGCGCAGAGAGTGCATCAGCCTCCTCTGGCCGTTTTTCCGCTCCAACCCAAAGAAGAAATGTGATGGAGCATCCATGAGAGCCACATATTGGAACCGAGAGCGGACCATGGCTCCCTGTGCAGAGACCCCCAGAAGGTCAGATAGAGTAGATCGTTTGTTTTTGAGAGCTTCAATATGCTCTCGATTTCCCGTGAAGTGTGCCTGACTTTGCATCTCCTCCACCTCTCTCTCCAGAGCCCTAAGTGACCCATTCATGCTTCTAGTGACATTGAGAGTATACTGAAGACACAACTGTCTGATCTGCACCTTCCCAACATCCCACCATTGTTGCAGAGAATTGTAATCAGACTCTCTACTACTATGGGACTGCCAGAAAATTTTAAAAGCCCTTTTAAAAACTCGATCTTTGAGCAGGTTTGTGTTAAAATGCCAATAAGCACTCTTACATCGAACATTTTTCTTAAAAACCGAAGCTTTAACCAAGGAATGATCAGAAAAACCAACCGGGCTAATCTGGCAACCCCTAAAAACATTAACGTGGTGCTGAAAACAATAAAAACGATCCAGCCTGGCCAAGGACAGATAGTTCGCCCTGCAGTGAGTCCAGCTATACTGCCTCACCCTTGGATGAATGTGCCTCCACACATCACAGAGGTCAAAGGCCTCAATCACTTTTAAAAAACAGCTCTTGGAGGCTGTGTGTGGCTCTGGGTGGTTCCTGTCTAATCCAGGGTTAGTGGTACAGTTAAAATCCCCCCCCAAAAAAGAAGGACATCATCACTGCAGTTAGACAGGACGTCACTTAAAACACTAAAAAACTCCACCCTCTGGCTGCCCACTGTGGGAGCATACACATTAATAAACACCATTGGCACATCTTCAAAAACAGCACTAACTTTTAAAAGACGCCCCGGGATCACTTCCTCAGAGGAACTGGAGACAGGTAAAAAACCCCTGGAGAAGAGCACACCCACCCCACTACTAGTGCTGCTTCCGTGACTAAGGTGAACCTGCCCTCCCCATTCCTTCTTCCAGTCTGCTTCTAATTCTGGTGTGCTGTGTGTCTCCTGGATAAATAAGACGGCTAGCTTTTTAGCCTGACTGAGGCTGAACAGTGAGGCCCTCTTCACCGCCTCTCTGGCCCCGTTTAAGTTCAGAGAACCAAGTTCAAACTCACACATTGTGTCAGCTGGGAATAAACTAACGAAGGATAAAAACACAAAAGAAAAAAAAACCACACACCCTAAAACTGATCATCTTGGGGAGGCCCGTTTTCTAATCTTGGTCAGAAACTTTTTAACCGAAAAATCTCCTGCTCCGAAAACACGTCCTGCCCCAGACTTCCTGGGTTCCTCATAAAGTGTCCCACAGAGTCATGGAACACCTGGAGGTCCGAGAAATAAGCCTCAAGCCGAACCAGCCTCATTCCCTTTGTATCCTTGAGGAAGGATTTTATCCTCTGAAAGGAGCACTGGCTCTGTTGGTCACCCCCTAACCCAGCGCATAGGGAGGGAGCCCCTGCATCTATGACCTGTGAATCTGCGTGTGCATCCTGAGAGGGTGTGAGCAAGTCCTGTGAGTCACTGTGCTCCTCCAAAACTGTGTGCGTGGCCTGCGAGTCTGTAAGTACCGAATCTCCAAGTGCGTGCTGTGAAACCATGTGTGTATCTAGTGCATCTGCGTGTGTATCCTCCATAAGTGTGGGCGTATCCAGTGAATCTGTGTGTGCGCAGCTTAAAGCCGTGTGTTGCGCCTCGTGAACCTGTGTGTGTGTCCTGGAGCACTGTGTGCGCACCCTGTGAATCTGTGTGTGCACCCTGTAAATCTGTTTGTGCGTCCTGTATCACTGTGTGTGCACCCTGTGAATCTGTGTGTGCACCCTGTAAATCTGTTGTGCGTCCTGTATCACTGTATGTGCTCCCCTGTGAATCTGTGTGCGCGTCCCTGTATCACCTGAAGCGTGCACCCTGTCAATGGAATCTGTGTGTGCGTCCTGTATCACTGTGTGTGCACCCTGTATCACTGTATGTGCACCCAGTGAATCTGTGTGTGCGTCTGTATCCTGTGTGTGACACCTGTGAACTGTGTGTGCTGTCCTGTATCAACTGTGTGTGCACCCTGTGAGCATGTGTGCATGTCCAGTGAACGGTGTGCATATCAGGGTGAAGTGACATCAGTGTGTGAGATGCCATGGTGTCAACCTTAGAACTTTAGTGAACTTTTTAACAATCTTCTCTGTAATTTTACGTTTTGATGAAGATTTCAGAAAATCCTCATCCATCACCACATCTCCCTCCTCCTCCTCCAGTAAACCCCCATTCAGACCAGTGAGCCCTAGCTCTGGCTGAGTGTGAACGTTAACCCCAGTCAGCTCACTGCCATCCTCTTCTGACTGTCACTAGCAGGGACCCTCCCATGTGAGCCGACGGCTCCCACCTCACTACGTGTGTGCCCCCCGGTGCTCCGTGCTCTCTTCTCTGTGCTCTGTGAGACAGAATGAATCAGTGCTCCCTCAGTGACCGTCGATTTGAGCGCTTCACCCCGTATTTTCCGAATCTCTGCTATCGGGGTCACGTTGACCAACACGCAGCCCCCCGCGCTGACAGGAGGCGGAGCCTCTGCATCGGCAGATCGACGCCGCCACCCTCCGTCCGGACACGAGCGGATGAGATGTTCCCTCTGCCCCGCATCCAAAACACTTAAATTGTCAGAACTGACATGAACGGTATAATCAAAGTCATCAATTCGGAATCTCATGATTACGTTTATCTCCTGTTTCCCGCTGAGGACCATAAACACCTGCCTCCTAAAGGACACTACATGTCTCAGTTTAGGAGACTTGCAGCCCAATGGGATCAGTTTGATCGGAGATACAAGCTGACCGTGCCGGGACAGCTCCTTCTCAAGGAGACTGTTCTTCAAAAACGGCGGAACATTCGAGATCAACACCTTTCTCGCAGGGTTCCCCAACGGTAACACCGGAGTCAGAGCACCGCGGATCACCACCCCACTCTCCACCAGCTGATTGGCCTTCTCCGTGCTCTCCACAAAGATCACCACCGCACTGTTCATACGTGAGGCTGATTTAACGCTCCCGAAACCCACCACTATTCACCCACCGCCAAACTTACATTCCTCCACAGAGACACCCGGCCCGTACACAGCTTCACGCCGTGCCGCCGGGTCAGTCTCTCCAGCCCGGGGCTGCGCCGCCCCACGGAGCTCACCTGAGCTGTCATGCTCACCTGAGCAGCGACGGCGTTAGCCGCCGCCAAACAATTCACCAAACTGCCCAATCTAACCAAAAACCACCCAACAGAAACCGAGGCAACGCAAAACTATCACACAGAGTGACGAAATAAGCCAGAAAAAGAAGAAAAAGGTTCAAACTCACTCACAAAACTCCAAAACACCGGTTCCGAGCCTCCACTCACTACCTCACGCTGCCACTCACTCAGAGAGAGAGAGAGAGAGAGAGAGCGAGAGAGGAGAGAGTAGAGAGAGAGACAGACAGGATAGAGACAGACAGAGAGAGAGAGAGAGACAGAGAGAGAGAGACAGAGACAGAGAGAGATATAGAGAGAGATAGGTGAGCAGCAGCAGTTCAGAGAGAGTGAAATATGATCCAAATGTGCAACGTTTCCCTCAGTTCAGGAGGTTAAAGACACCCGTCCACTGTGTTTGAGCAGGCACTAGCTGCGTCTTTATTAGCCTTGGAAATGCACCAAAATCTAAATAGCGCAACAAAAAACCGGTGATGGAAACACCTGAATTTTGAAAAAAACACTCAAATATCGCTAAAAAGTTTTGAGTCGTCGTGAGGAGGAATTTCAGATGTTTTTATATTGAAATGTGTCGTAAAAGCACCATGGAAACACTTTTGCCACAAATAAACGTCACAGAACGTGACTTACCTGGTCACATGACCAGTTTTATCTCAGAGAAAACATGACGCAGTACGTGTAAACAGAAGAGGAGACCCAGAATATTTTCTTAGCATTATATTTGGAAATTATTAGTGAAACAATATAGAATACAGAGTGTTCTGAGGAGGTTCTGAGGGTCCGTCTTTCTGCAGGAGTTCTGAGACTCCTCCCCAAACAACGTTCAATAGAAACAGCAAAGTTCAAAGCTCAATTGTACTTTATCAACATTTTAGAAATACTTGCTTTTTATTTTGCAAAATCTGTAATATAAACAACAGCTGTAGAGCTACAGTGGAGGGAACGGCTCTGCGTTGCCAGATACAGCTGACGATTCAAACAACATTCAGTCTCTTTTAGATATAGTCAGACCAACCTGGCAACGCAGCGTTTCCTGCCTGTAATTAGGATGAATTATTTAACACGTAAATAATGTTAAGTGAAAAAGTACAGTAACAGTGGGACTCATACACGGGGCTTTGATCATTCTGAGGATTCCTGTGGGAACACGATTTATGGAGTCCATGAGGCGTTTATGGACACGTGTAAATCATCCTACAGAGCGTGCTCTGACCATCATCGGTGGTTTAAAGGCAACCCGCTAAAGCCAGACAAAGACAGGTGAGAGGGAAAGTCAAAGGCGTTGCCAGATTTGTGTTTTATGACATGTTTTCCTTTTAAACATGCGAACAGGTACTCATGTTGTAAAGTCACTGCAACAAGTCAACTCAAGCTCAAGCATGTTCTCAAGTTGTCATACGTTCAGTTTGAAGGTGGAGGAGGTGGACCAGAGTGAAGAACATAGAGCCAATAGTAAATCATTAGATACATACCGATCACTGACCTATAGCTATGATGTGTATTGTTATTACAGCAGAGGTTCTGAACTTAAGGGTCGTGCTCCAAAATGTGGTCATGATTAAAATCCTTGAAAACATTTTGTTCTTTTTGTGATCAGAACTACAAACTAACATTATATTGATTTTATATACTTCTTATATTGTTTTTTCCTGCTTTGTCCTCCCTTAACGTGTGATAATATCAGAGTAGTGAACATGTATGACGTACAGTGAACCATGTGGTGAAGTACAATGAAAGTAGAGCTCAGTGTGTTCAAGACGTCACTGCACACTTTGTTTTCTCCTTTTCCATTAAAGCATTGATGCTAACATCGACTGACACACACACACACACACACACACACACACACACACGCACGCACGCACACACACACACACACACACACACACACACACACACGCTGCTGCTGCTGTACGACTACAAAGCCATTTGACAGTGAGCCGATGGGCACACAGGAGCCATAAATCACATTCCTGATTACTCTGCAGGGGAAATGGAGTCTGTGCTGGTTCTCCAGGATAAATGTGAGCTGCAGACAAGACAGATCTCTTTTTTTAAGGACCAGAGAAAGACACACACACACACACACACACACACACAGCTCTCCACTCTGTTAAACTGTCTGTCTGATGGCTCTCCAAAGCTCGCTTCTTTCTAAGCCGACTCACTGATTCAATCACTTCAAAACACAAACCATTGGCCACTAAAACCACTAAAACAACTAAAACCACTAAAACAACCAAAACCACCAAAACAACCAAAACAACCAAAACCACTAAAACCACTAAAACAACCAAAACCACTAAAACAAATAAAACCACTAAAACCAATAAAACAACCAAAACCACTAAAACCACTAAAACCACTAAAACAACCAAAACCAATAAAACCACTAAAACAACCAAAACCAATAAAACCACTAAAACAACCAAAACCACTAAAACAAATAAAACCACTAAAACCAATAAAACAACCAAAACCACTAAAACCACTAAAACCACTAAAACAACCAAAACCAATAAAACCACTAAAACAACCAAAACCAATAAAACCACTAAAACAACCAAAACCACTAAAACCACTAAAACCACTAAAACTACGAAAACCACTAAAACAACCAAAACCACTAAAACCAATAAAACCACTAAAACTACGAAAACCACTAAAACAACCAAAACCACTAAAACCACTAAAACCACTAAAACAACCAAAACCACTAAAGCCACTAAAACAACCAAAACCACTAAAACCACTAAAACCACTAAAACAACCAAAACCACTAAAACCACTAAAACAACCAAAACCACTAAATTAGGGAGAATTTGTGGAATAATTTGAGAAAAAATTACAGGACTTTGGAAAAATGTTCTTAAATAAATAAACTATTTCATCAACAATTTACAACTGAAGTATTTGGTCATTTACACAATGATTAAATAATTCCAGCAACATTCTTTTTGTCTTCTCTTTGAATATTATGTCTGAATAAATGAAACCTTAACATATTATTCAAAGAGCAGATATAAATAATTTTGCTGGAAGTGTTACGCAGAAGTCAAGGAAACTTCAAAGGAAACATCAAAGCGATCAGCAGATGCCTCTCACAAAGACTGGCAGTTGACAGTCAAATCATGTCAGGAGATCAAAGTGATGTTCCTGAGGAACAGTTGATCTGAATAAATGAAACCGTAACAATCGGATGCTCTAAAGGGCCAGATTTGGTCCTGGGCCTTGAATTGGACACATGTGGACTAAAGCGAGGAACACATAGTAGATCGTTTTCCAACTGTACGGAGTAAGAGCTTCGCCTTTAGGCGGCGTTCAAGGTCACTTTATTAAGTAGGAAAATGTAAAATCCCAAGAAAGCAGGTCAAAGTCATCAAGTACAACAAAAGAGACTCAAATACACTTTGAAGTCCGTCAGCTCTTACTTTTCTCAGCAGTTAAAAAGAGGCGGTGCTTCCTGTGTCAGTACCATTCATTCATGTCTCTGAGAGGAGGGAGACCATGTGCTTCAAATAGTCACTGATGCTGTAATAATAACAAAAATAATAACATTATCATGAAATATTTTTTTACTGCTCTCGTAGAAGCTTTATGTGAAAGTTCATTAATGGTAAATATATTTACAAACAAATACATGCCTGTGTTTGTGTTCTCTATTTACTGTATACATTATTCTGTTATTTATTTATTGAATGATTATTTATGTAACTGTATTCTATTTTGTTATTTTATCCTATAATGTTTCTCAGCTGCATTTATTTTATTAATTTACTTTATTTACTCAAGAGCAGCTAATTTTTTTTTTCTTGTACATTATTAACTGGTTCTAAATCAGATTTTTAACTAATTTATTTTATTTGTTTTATTAATTGTTAATTAATTAATTGATTTGGTTTTCATTTAATTTGAGTTTGAATCCTGCTGATTAATTTGGTTGAAATGAAATGTTTATTAAGTGGTCGTAGTAACAGCTGTGGTTTGGGCTGAGACCAGTTTGTTTTTGTGAGAACCTCATGTTGCTTTTACAGCCTCACCAATGGATGGACCCATTGATTAAAACCTCACTGTCTCATGAAAACATCCAAAAGTTCCAATAAAAACATCACACAGCGTCTGAGCTAATGTGGAGTAAAGATCCTGTAAACCCCTCAGCACATGTAAACACTGTGTTTATGCCTCGGAGTCCAGGTTTTATCACATAGTTAGAGTTTGTTGTTGCTTTGTGGAGAAAAAAAGGAATGTGTTCAAAAAAAAAAAAAAAAAGATATACTGTATCCAATAATAATAAAGCACTAGCACACAGGATGAGTCTTGCAAAGGGGGGCAAAAGAAAAAATAGAAATAAATATAAATACTGTCTCGAGACCACAATGTGTGTAACATATACAGTAATGCAAAAATGATTACTAACATAAATGATAATGTTGAACCACAAACATTTGTGTCAATGTGTCTTTAATGTTGTAAATTCATAATAAAATTCATTTTTGCCGCAGTACCATACATGAACTGTTGGATGCAGTGAATTGTGCAACAGAAGAAGAACCAACCTAAAGTCTCAAAAGTTTGGGACCATTTCACTAAAAACTTACACACCACACCTGAGGTAGAACCATTATCTGTGACATGATAGTTTCAGCGAGATTCATTTTGTCTTTTTTTTTAATAGCTTGTTAAGTTGAGGCTGAAAAATCTCGTATGAATAAACAAAACCTCAACTTAGCTAAGGTTAGCTAAGGTGTTCATTAAGCCCAGCAGGCACCGGAACAAATCGGACCTCATCCCAGCAAAAAGCATCTGCTCTGAAACATTCAGCTTGATCCGGAAATCCCCAAATCTGCTTCATCAGTGCGACAGCTGCATGGTTTCTCTGCACTCTCTGACTTCTAATAGTGAACTCCAACTTATCAATGAAATTGCATCGAGCCATAACATTAGGACCACAGAGAGGAGTGAGTGTAAGACATGGGCCCCCAAAGTGAGCACAATAAATGACTCCAAAAACAACCAAAATGAGAGGAAAACATACAAAATGCAACAATTTAGAACAAACTTTAGGGTTTTTACATAACCCCGGTTCTCTGAGTAATATGAGTGAGATGTCTCACTGCGGGATGCACGCCCCTGCTGCAGCCCTCAAAAGCAACTATCTCATTACATCAATCCTGATTGGTTGGTGAAACGTATCCGTCAGCCACAGATAGTCCCATCTACTATAAGTAGCGCAGGCGGACGGAACTACGCCATTCAAAATAAGCACGTCTTCTCACACGCCCAAGCAAGAAGGGTTGTCTGGTGAGACATCTCATTCATATTACTCACAGAACCGTGGTAATATAAAGTTCTTTTTTATAACCTTTGTTTGATGTCTCACTATGGGATGTGGAAGCTCTCGTATTGCAGACATGCTTATCAAGCGTACATCAGCCCGTAGGGCAAGTACTGTTCAAATCAGGACAGTAACATCGCGCGTGCCATGCACGGAGCGCAGAGACATCCAGTATATAAAAACGGACAAACATGCTCTTCTCCGTGTTTATCACAAAGCCCAGGTTGGACAGGTGCCTGTTATGTCCATGTACTGTAAGTGTGCACTGCACGGATCGGAAACAACACATGAGGCCGCTGCTCATTCTGTGAGGCAGAAAAGGCCATGAGGTCAATAGGAGAACATGAGCCCACCACCTTTAGGCACAAAGGCTGGGTTGGGCTTTAATATCATCCTTACATTGCCTGGGAAGAGCTGAGCGCATGACAGGTGCACCGAAAGCGCATGGATGTCACTAACACGCTTAGCTGACACCAGAGCTAGTAGCAAAACGATTTACAGAAACACAAACTTCACACTTGTCTCCCTTAAAGGTTCAAAAGGAGGACATTTAAGTCCCTCCAGAACCACAGCCAGATCCAACGGTGGCACCAGTGGTCTGGACACAGAGTGGAGCCTGCATGCTCCTTTTATAAAACAGCGAATCAGCGGGTGCTGGCTCACTGTTTTCTCCCCAAAGCCTACGTGACAGCGATTTGGCAGTGATCACATGTCAATCAGATCCTGCAGAAATGACAAAATCACTCCCATCGGACACTGAAAAGGAGGTGTGTCCCTTCTGGTGACACCATCCTTTAAACACTTTCCACTTACATTCATATAGAGACTTACGGGGCGACCGTGGCTCAGGTGGTAGTGGGTCGTCTTCTGATCGAGAGGTTGGGGGTTCGATCCCAGTACCTGACTATGTGTCGAAGTGTCCTTGGGCAAGACACTGAACCCTAAGTTGCTCCCAGTGGTCGACTAGCGCCTTGCATGGCAGTCCTGTCCCATTGGTGTGTGAATGTGAGAGTGATTGGGTGAATGAGCTGATATGTAAAGCGCTTTGAGACTGCTTCAGTGTGGTGATAAAGCGCTATATAAAATCAAGTCCAAGTCCATTTAGTGGAGGAGGCTTGAGCACTCTGTATAATGGACATCACACTCTGTGGGAGTCCCACAGCCGACAGATTGAGCCATTAAGGGGCCAAGGCCACAGTGCCAAGCCAACCGGGTGCAGGTGGAAAACCGTGCCCTCCCCCTGTGACAGCAGGGCTGAATGCCCTGAATGCACAGTAACTGGTAAATCTCTTCCAGCCAGTGCATCACATGCCATTGTGGAGCCACCAGGACTCTCACCCTGCACACTGTGCGTTCCCTGCTGAGGCAAACAGATCCCCCTCTGCACGTTCATAACGGGCCCATAATTGTTTCACCACGTCCGGGTGTAACATCCATTCCCCGTACAGCGGTGTGCCCCTGGACAACAGGTTCGTGTCCGTGTTTAGGACTCCTGGGATGTGCGTCGCTCTCAGTGAGAGGAGGTGACCACAACTCTACAGGATCATTTTGCTTGCCAGCAAATGCAACTGACGGGAGCGCAACCAGCCCTGGGGGTTGATATACGCTACCGTTGTTGTATTGTCCATCCTCACTGAGTGCAGGGATAGTGCCAGGAAAAGTATTTCCTGTGCTGGGGACAAAATGCTCTTCTCCGTGTTTATCACGAAGCCCAGGCCCGGAATGTTCGTGTGTGCTCTGGCCTCTGCCTCCGACTGTGCCAAAAGCAGCCAATCGTCTAGATACGTGGCCAAGCAGATGCAAGGCTATAGCCGCTTCCGTGCACCGCACAAACACGTTCGAGCTTAAAGAAAAACCGAAAGGGAGCATGCTGTACTTGTAACATATCCCCCAGAAAGCGAATCTTAGATACTTTCTGTCTGGAGGATACATCGGGATGTGGAAATATGTGTCCTTCAGATGTAGATCCATTGATAGGGTGAATACTATCCCCCTCCCCGTTTGGGGACTAGGAAATACCTGGAGTAAAAACCACTCTGACAATGCGAGAGAGACGACAGAAACTGCCCCCTTGTTTAACAGAGAGAGGATTTACTTCTGTAAAACAAGGGCTGACTCTCCCTGAGCCCGTGAGTATATTATACTGGTGAAACAAGAAGGAAGAGCGGCAAACTGCAGCCTGTATCCTGTTGATATTGTCCCTAACACCCAGGGAGGGGCTGCGAGCGCAGCCCACCTCTCGCATCTGACGGAAAGGGCGGGCACCTGCTGCAGCCCGTCCGCGGTGCGGTGGCGCCCTCTCTCGGTGGAACAGTGCTCAAGCAATATCTGTTCACCCAGGGGGACAGTGTGATGATGGAGGCCTCGCTGTTCCTGACTCGGGGGGACTAAGGCCTTCCACCGGGGAGAAACAGCAGGTGCCATGACATTCTACTATTTATTTGAACACACTTTATTATTTTTAATACAACGTGTGCTTGTGGACATGAGAGAGGGGCAACAGCTGAACCCTCCTTTGAACCATGTCCGTCCTCCCGGCTGCCTCTGGTCCAGGTCGTGGTTGCGGGGTGATGGGGGTGCACACTTGAAGCAGAACAGGTGGAGCTGGAGAACAGGGAACTGCCAACTGCGTCACCGGAGGAGAGAGGCTGCTCTCTTCTTCTTCCTGGGCTGGGCATGCTGCCCGGGCTGTGCAGGTAAAGATGGAGCTGGGGTTTTACGAGGGGGACAGAGGCGGAGAGCCTTTTCATTCTTTTTTTTTGGCTTCACACCACCGTTGCATCGATCCCTCCGGGACTACGGGCATGTCCAGGAAATCGCACTTTTCCGCGTTCGACAGGTTTGGTAGGTCAAGCTACCGCATTAGTTCCTGCAGCACCATTGCCCCCGTCGCTCTCCCTGTGGCCTGGACCGCACATTGTGGACACGGAGATACAGGTCGGTGACAAGCGATATCTCCTCCCACCTGGCCGTGTCCTGAGTCAGCCCAAAATCCTCACAAAGTTCACCTGATAGGCTGTGAGCAGGGAGAAGACAGTGAGCGCTCTGGCCATGAGCGCCGCCGCCTTGTAAGCCTTCTCAGTCAGGGCTGACTGGAGACGGCGAGACTTGGATGGCAGGCTCGGCCTCCTGGCAGACACCTCTGACAGACTCAGGCTCTCCATCGCTTCACAGTCGAGGGATGAGGCACAGAGCACCGGGCTCCTGCTGCTGAAGGAGCAGGCCTTCCATGAATACGCTACCTCTTTGAGCAGCTCCGGGAAGAAGGAGAGAAGTTGCCTCGCCACACCCCTGGCCGTGGGATATATTTTCCCCTTGTAGCGGGACCTGGTGGTCTCAGCTATGACAGCGGGCCAGAGGATGGCCAGCCAGTGAGAGGGGAAGCTGGTGTGCTCTCCTCATCTCCATCCCGGGTGGCAACGGAGGCCACAGGCTGTGCAGCCCAGGCTGGAGTGATGAATATGTCGTCCTCCTCTTCATCCTCTGAAATGAGGAATCCAGAGGCGGCATCTTCCTCGTCCCCACAGTCCAGTTCAAGGACGTCTTCCTCATTCGGAGGGACAACAGACAGGACAAGCTGACAGCCCCAGCTTCATAGTCTCTGAGCCCTCATGTGTGAGGGGCTTTGGCCTCCATCCCTTGTGAGTAAGTGCGCAGGCAGGGAGTCGAGGCTGTTATCTAGCGCAAACAAGTGGCGACTAGCCGGTGTGCTAGGTGAGAAGAAAGCCAACCGACGCCCGACAGTCGTGGTGAGGCAATGAGGGCAGTGTTGGGCTGAGCAGTAACCGGTCTGGAAGCTCAATAGTCATGGTGTGGCGTTGAGCCTCAGCCGAGCCGTTAACTGGTGTGTTAACGATCGGGAACCCGACAGCCGTGGTGAGGCGCTGAGGACAGTTCTAGTCGAGTGCAGAGGGCAAGGTAAGCACTGGTCGGTCTGGTGTGACCAAAAGCAAAGGCATCCAACCAGTAGCGCTCGGCGACCTAGGCTAAGAAAGATCCGTCTGTGGACAGTTAAGTGACTAGTAATAATGGAATGTATAACAGTGAAAATTACAAGTCCAGAGGGACGTAAGATAATAATCTGTTGTTTATATCGTGCACCTGACTGTAAAATAGACATATTTAATGAGAAACTAACTAAAATGATAGAAGAAATTAAAAATAAGAGATTACTGATATGTGGAGACTTCAATATAAACATTTTAAATCCTTTAAAAAATACACTCATTGAAGACTTCACCAATTGCATGTACACAAATGGATTAAAACCTCTCATAACGCAACCAACTAGAATTAATAAACACAGCTCAACACTGATAGATAACATCTTCACAAACATACAAAACACAGATCTAAAGAGTGGTATATTAATAAATGACATTTCAGATCATTTACCAATATTTATGATACTAAACACAAAAGACAAGAAGAACCGTGAAAATCATAACACACAGACATACAGGAGACTGGAAGGAGAAAAACAACTAGAAAACTTTAAACAACAGATAAAAAGAGAGACGTGGGAAACTGTCTTCAAGGAAGAAGACGTGAACGTAGCATATGACACATTTACAGACACAATAACGACAATATACGATAAATGCTGCCCTTTGAAACACATAACAACTAAAAGTAAAATAAACAATGTACCATGGATTAATAAGAAAATAGCCAACGTATGCAAAAAGAAAAACATATTATATAAAAAATACATAACAGAAAAAACATTAAAAGCAGAACTACGTTACAAAAAATACAGAAACAAAGTTAATAATTTACTAAGAGAAAAAAAAAGAGAATATTATGAAAAACAATTAAAAGAGAATAAAAACAAAAACAAAAAGTTGTGGGAAATAATAAACAACATAACCATGCGCAAATGCAAAGAAAAAAATGCAGACCATTTTATAATAAACAATGTAAAAGAATACAATAAAAACATAATAGCACAAGAACTCAACAGTTTTTTCATAAATACTGGAAAAAACACAGAGAAAGGAATAAATAAACACCCAACACTTAAATGGAACCATTATGACAATGAGAAGAAAGACATTGATAAGTACCTTGTACTTGAAGAAGTAACAGAAGCAGAGGTGGAGAGAATAATCACTACCTGTACCTCAAAAAAATCCAGAGACGTTAATAATCTAACTATGAGTCTAATAAAAACCATAACAGTTGAAACAACCCCGCCATTAACACATACAAGTAATCTCTCATTCAAGAATGGGGTATTCCCAGAAAAAATGAAAATTGCAAAAATCAGACCGATTTACAAGGGTGGAGAAAAATGTAATTTCACTAATTATCGACCTATATCAATATTACCACAATTATCAAAAATTCTGGAAAAACTGTTCATGAACAGACTCGACAAATTTATAGAAGACAATAATATACTACATGAAGGACAATATGGATTTAGAAAAGGACGTTCAACAGCAATGGCTATAATTGACATCACGGAGAATATAAGAGAAGCATTAGAAAAAAAACTATTTGTATTCGGAATTTTTCTGGACCTAAAAAAAGCCTTTGACACAATTAATCACGATATTCTAGAAGAAAAACTTCAAAATTACGGAATAAAGTACAACGCCTTAAAATGGATTAAAGGCTATATGCCTCAAACTAACGTTGTTTGCAGATGACACAACCATTCTATGCACAGGCAAAGACATTAACACTCTAATAGAGTCAACAAATGAAGAACTATCAAAAATTCAAACTTGGTTAGATGTAAATAAACTAGCCCTAAACGTCAGTAAAACAAAATTCATTAATTTCGAAAAGAGAAATAAAATGGTAGATATAAGAATGAAACTAAACATGGAAATAATAGAAGAAGTAAAAGAATATAGGGCACTAGGAGTGTGGATGGACGACAAGCTGACCTGGAAAAAACATATACAAATAGTTAAAAACAAAGTTGCCAAAGCAGTTACATCCTATGGAAGCTTCAACAAATCCTACACACCAAATCACTTAAAACAATTTATTCTTCACTCATAGCATCACACTTAAACTACTGCTCAGAAATATGGGGTAATAACTACAAAACATATCTTGAACCACTATTTAAACAACAAAAAAAAGCTATAAGAATTTTACATAAAGTACCACACAACACACACACACGAATTATTTGAGAAGTCAAAATACCTAAAACTGCAAGAAATAATACACTACAACACACAAATACACGCATTTAGGGCTGCATCAAAAAAACTACCACATCGAATACAAAAACGTTTCACATACAATCAAAATCCCTATGAATTCAGACATAATAATGTGTTTAGACCAAACAGGGTCATATCAAACGTTGGCAAACATAGTACTGTGTATAGAGCCATGAACCTCTGGAACAGCCTTGACAAAGAGACACAACAGTCAGATAATCTGAAACAATTTAAGAACAAAACGAGGAGTACATTTTTACACACATACAGATCTCAAGTCAACTCTTCATTGAACGAACTTTACGTTTGGAGAGTTGGAGGAACGTAAACAATGACTGGAAAAGAAAGCCCGAGGAAATACGGAAGAAAAAAACTGTGAGGAGGAGTAACAACAGGAACAATGACTGCAGACGAGAACACATCACAAAAAAAAAAAAAAAAAAAAAAAAAGGGAAGAAACGAGGTTGGATGTAAAATTATCCGTGTTCAAATTAGGGGACGGATCTGGATAAGCATAATGCTTATTTCCGTCGCCCTTTCCGGCATGAAAAAGGATGTGATTTTGAATGTCAAATGAATTTCTGTGAATGCGACCATGTCGGAAATGAACTGAATAAATAAATAAATAAAATAAATAAGACGCAAGATATGCTCCGAGTGAGAAGAGGTGTTTGAATGATGTAGTACCGTCCGCCTGCACTGCTTATAGTAAGTGGGACTACCTGTGGCAGACGAATACGTTTTACCAGCCAATCAGGTTTGGCGTAAGTAGATTGTTGCTTCTGAGGTCTGCAGCAGGGGCGTGCATCCCAGGGTGAGACTTCGAGCAAAGTTTATGAAAGAGAATAAAAGGACACAAAATGATAAACAGGGACACCAATTTATTGTGGAAAAAACAAAATGCATGTTCTTTTTTTAACCTTCCAATTACCCTTGGGGTCACTACCAGTACGGTTCATACTCTGGTGCTCATTAATGTTGTCAGCAAATTTGAAAAGATTTATATGAAAACTATTCAAGATAAATTAATTGTAATGTAAAAGTTTGTCCTGATGGTGGCGCTAGAGAACAGGTCAGTGTTTCATTATCAAGGGATTTATTATGGATTCAACAAATAAACAAAGTGTCTGACACAAAAACATGATCAAACATTTTCTGAAAATCATTTTCTGGAGGCAAATATCCTTGGGGTCAGATTGACCCCAAGGGTTAAAATGTGTTATCGGATATAATGATAATAAGAGGGTTAAAATCAGGCCCCGAGATGACACTGAAATACCTATGTTGATGTTTTGGGACCATATTCATATATTTATATCACAAGTTTACACACTATTTTTCACCAGAAAACAGTTGTCTAAACCAGGGGTTCTCAACCTCGGGATCAGGACCCCATTTGGGGCCGCGAGAAACTAAAAATATTTCTAGAAGAATTTGAGCCCATTTTTGCTTATTTTTACCCTTTTTCTGCAACTTCACCAAACTTGCCATATTTTACCCTATTTTAATCACTTTTTCTTGCCATATTTTTGCTTCTTTTAATGCATTAGTACAGTGCCTGTTGGAAGTATGTATTTATATAGTGGGGGCTTTAGTAGAGTTGTCAATTATGGCCAAATGAGTCTGCTTACTTAATGACACAGTATCAGACCTGGCTGACAAAATCTTGCATTTTGTTGCAGATTAAACCACATTTGAAGAATGTTGTGATTCATTTTGGATTAAATTATTTAGCCAAGGAGGAGTCTGAGGCGTTAAAGCAGGATTTCACCCATCTGTTAAAATCTGTGAGCTGTTTACAGCCGAAAGTGTTCATCAGTGGCCTGATAACTCCAGTCCACAAAGGAGATCTGAAATTCTCAAGGATTTACTCTCTAAATAGATTTTTGTCTTCAGCTTGTGCTGCCCTTTCACTAAATTTTATAGAAAATGCTCAGCATTTTCACATTGAGTTGCCTTGTGTATGAAATGTGCTATACAAATAAATTTGGCTTGCCTTGCCTCAGATTTTTTGGGAACGTCGTTATCTTTTTAGAGCAGATGGACTGTGTCTAAACAAGGCTGGAGTGAAACTTTTCACATCCAACTTATTTTACTTCACCAGTAACACTGCTATCAGTCCTGATAAAGACAGAGGACAACATGTACCATTGAAGAACAAACAACAAGAAAAGAACATGGAGTTGATGAGCTTCCATCAAGAAATGAAAATCGCCAAAACGAAGAGGTCAACTCACCCCCCACATCTTTGGACTCACTTGCTTCACCCCAAAATTCACCGACTTCCACCTCATCCAGCTCCAGGAGGACTGAGATAATGCAGAATTTGAAATCTGATTGTAGAAGAGCTGAGCGTAAATGGAGATCAACAAAACTCCAAATTCATCTAGAACTGTACAAAAAAGTCTGCGTAAATTCAGTGATGGATTATTCAAAGCAAGGCAGCAATACTTTTCCAAAATCATTGCAAAAAATGTCAACAACTTGTTTTCTGTAATTGAAAAGCTCACAACCCCCCCAGATCAGAATTACTGTCAAATGGAAAATGCAATGAATTTGCTGCATAGTTCAATGAAAAAATACAATCAATAAGGTCAAACAACAGAACAAACCAGCAAAATAACAAGAAGCTTGAACAGCTTCAACCACTGAGGGATGAGTCAACTACAATTTAGAGTTTATTACAGTGAACCCAAAAACAATAGAGGAAACTGTTCAGCAGCTGAATCCATCAACGTGTTGCCTTGACACAATACCCTCAAACTTCTTTAAAACTGTTGTAAAGTCAATTGTCACTGATTTGTGTCAGATAATTATCTGCTCATTCCAATCAGGCACCGTACCAAAATCCCTGAAAGTAGCTGCTGTGAAACCTCTGTTAAAAAGAGAACACTGGATGCCTCTATACTGGCTAACTATAGACCAATCAGAACCTTCCATTCATAGCCAAGATCATTGAGAAGGTGGTCTTCAACCAACTGAGTCAATTCTTGACATTCAACAAAATATTTGATAAAGGCTTTCGTTCTCATCACAGCACAGAAACTGCTGTTATCAAAGTGATAAATGACATAAAGGTAGGACTAAATGGAAAAGTAATGCAATGGTTTAAGTTCTACTTGGAGGAGCGAAGTTATTTTGTAAGCATTGGAAACTTTGAATCTGACAGATTACCAATGTCCTGTGGGGTTCCTCAGGGATCTGTTCTTGGACCTCTTCTGTTTAGCCTTTATATGCTTCCTATAGGACAAATTTTACAGAACTGTAAGGTTGATTATCAGAGCTACGCAGATGACACATAACTATATCTATCACTGAACCCAGATGACTATGGTCCCATTGAGGTGTTGTGTGACTGCTTAGAAAAAGTAAACTGCTGGATGAGTGAAAACTTCCTTCAACTAAACCATGACAAGATGGAGGTGATTGTCTTTGGTAACAATGAAAAGAGGACTGCTGTCAGCAATTATCTTGAGTCTTGATCTTTAGAAGATAAAGACCAAGTCAAAAACCTTGGTGTTCTGATTGACTCAGATCTGACATTCAGCATCAGATCAAATCTATCACAAAAACATCTTCTACCACCTAAAGAACATCTCCAGAGTGAAAAGTTTAATGACTCAGAAAGATCAGGAGAAACTGGTCCATGCTTTTATCTCCAGCAGACTGGACTATTGTAATGGTCTTCATCAAACATCTACAGCTGGTTCAGAACGCTGCAGCTCAGGTCTGAACCAGAACAAAGAGGTCAGAACACATTAGTCCAGTTTTAAAGTCTTTACACTGGCTCCCAGTCAGCCTCAGAGGAGACTGTAAAGTTCTGCTGCTGGTTATAAATGTGTGAATGGGTTTGGTCCAGAATACATCAGTGAGATGTTAGTCAGGTATGAACCCAGCAGGTCTCTGAGATCTATGGACACAGGTCAGATAGTGGAGCCCAGAGCTCACAGTAAACATGGTGATGCTGCTTTTAGTTGTTATGCTGCAAAGAAGTGGAACAAACTGCAGCAGACTGAAGTCAGCATCACATGTGAACATTTTTAAATCAAAGTTAAAGGAACTTTTTTTCTACTGTGTATGATTGAGAGAGAGATTTATGGTCATGTTGATGATATAATGTGTTTGTTGATGATTTTAAATTATTTTACTGATTATTTTAAATGATGTTCTTATAGATTTTAGTTGCCTTGTGTATGAAATGCGCTGTACAAACAAATTTTTCTTGCTTGCCTTATGTGTTTGAAGGTTGGATGTACAAATAGGTGTACATACTCTGTAGTGTTATAAAGAGGTTTATTTGCTGGTGTAAAGTAAAATAGCGTGTGCAATTTCCCTGGTTTAATTCTATGGGACATGCGCATGATAAATGTGTTTGTTTTTTTTTTTTTACTCATTTCTATATTTTTTTGTTTAGTGAATTTTTCTGTAATGTATGTATTTTGGAGTCATTATGCATATTTTTGTATCTATTTTAGTGTAGTTTTGTGCCTTTTTGTTGTCATGTGTATTTTTTGTATAAATATTTAGTTTTGTGTATTTTGAGTCATTTTCATATTTTTGTTGTTGTTTGGTGTATTTGTGTTGTCATTTTGTGTGTTTTGGAGCCTTTCTTTATATTTCTGTGCATTTCTGTTGTCGTTTTGTGTACTTTTTGTATACTTTTTTGTTTTATTTTACTCATTTAGTACATTTTTATTATAAATACCTTCTGTGTATGGTGTGTGTGTGTGTGTGTGCGTGTGTGTGTGTGTGTGTGTTCGTGAAATGTTTGAGACGCTGATGACCAGAACTCCATAGACATTGTAGCGCCAATCAGAAAAGTAACAAAACTGCACAAAACAAAATGTAAAGCTCCAAACTACATGAGTGAGTAAGTAAATTAAAGTATTATCTACAATTCGGCTGTCTTTTTTTAAAGACTAAAATCATTGTTTACATTTGAACTGAGTGGTCAGAGCTTAACTTTCATGCACGGCACCACCGTGAATCTGCAGTTTTCCAAATGAAGTATTGAGTTCAACACCGACTCTAGTGAAACAGCGCGTTAGTGAGAAATTACACAGGCAGTTATATGGTTTATACAATGGGAAACGTGTCTGTAAAAGACTCACCAAATGATCTATTCAGAGAGCTCCGTGTTTGAGACGCTAACGATAGCATGACACAGGAGGAAGTGGAGTCTGTGACTCGCGATTTAAAGGAAGTTTGGGATCACAGTAACAATTTTAAATAACCATGAAATATTAACTTAGATAACTTTTAGCAGTACAATAAAATTTTTAATATTGGCCTTCTGTTTTAAACCCAAACAAACTGAGACACAGTGATGTCATGAACCCATAACCGGAAGTAGCGAGCTCAATATCTAGAGGGAGCTGTGATTTTAAAATTTAAATGAACGTTTTGCCACACCAAATTACTCCAAAATAACAGATGCACACACTCGCTGTCGTTGGAAGCTGACAAAGTTTCAGGTCAAACATACATATACAAGATATTCGCTCCACACACACACACACACACACACACAGAAAATTCTTGCTTTTATAGGTAGATTTTTGCTACATTACTCCGATTTTTGACACTTCTCCATCACATTTCAATGACTTTTCTGCAATTTTTTTTCCACTTTCAAGACATTTTCAGCACTTATAAACCATGTCCACCACTTTTCCACATTGTTACGGCAGAATTTACGGTTGACCTCATTTGAGACATGATTCATTGCTCTGGTTGAATGATGGAATCCAGGATAAGCATTGATGATTTAATAAAAAATGATTTTATTCTAAACTAAATAAAAGAATACAAAGTGGAAACAAAAATAGTGACCCCCTGGCCAGGCGATCCAAAGACAGAGTGACGAGACACAATATTAAAGCCACGTATATCTCCCCTTAGTTCCCCCCCCTCCCTCCTCCCCCCCCGAGAGATAGGGATAGAGACAGAGAGAAGGAGGGAGGGCAGGAGATTGAAAGAGAGACAGTTTTTACTCCTTGAGTCAAAACAGTTCGCTCCTCGTTATCTGGTTGCTATGGAAACGGAGGTGTGTGCGAACTATGTGTTTGTGTGTATGAATGAATGTGTATGGGGTGTGCTATGTGAGTGTGTGTGTCTGTCCTTGTGGTTGTTTTGAAACTTTGGACAGGCTGTTCTGACCCAGAGTGAAGACAAGTTAAAGTTGAAGACATGAGAAATCACACAATGAAAAGTTACACCCCAAGGCTTAAGGATCAAAATATATAAGTAATTATATTATTAAGCATAACTAATTATTCTGCCCCAACAACTTAATTTCACATTTGTTGATCCATTATTGTCATTTTTAACCTCTTTTCACTATATTTCACGATTATTTTTGCCAATTTAGCCACATTCACGATTTGCAATCGCCAATATTTGCCAGTTTAAACTAATTCTTCCTACTTTTTAAATTATATTACCTAAACCCTGCCCCCATTTCTGCCACTTTTTGTTTTTGGCCACTATAATTTGTAACTTTTAACCAATTTCTGTATTTTTATATTTGAGGATAACCGGAGGGTTAGAAAGTTCAAGTGTCCATAATTACAATTACAATTACAGTAACGTGAGCAGTTATAATCCATTTCGTTCACCTCTGCAAGTGTCTTCCTCAAACTCAACATGACAAAGTGCAGCTGTGTGGAGATTTAATGCAAAGAACCAAACCAACATTAAAAACAAGAAAATGCATTGCTGTCTAAAAAAGATTGCACTTCTTGTAGTGTTGACCTTTGACAGCATGTGCAGACAAAAAAAACAAGCAAAGACTCACAGCATTGAATGGTGGGAGGAGTCTAACAGCAGAGGCGGGGTCCAATGGAACGGGGACAAAGTGCTTCATGGCCAGCGGGGGTCGCATCAGGGCGGGGATCAGGTTACCTGTAGAACATCAGAACAGCCTACTGAGCATGAGCAGCACCAAGTGATCACATCCACACCCAAAGACTTTCTGCCAAGTTCATGGAGAAAAACGTAAGTCACGTGTTTGCACAGAAAATCCCCAAATCCCCAATTTGGACTGTTTCAATCTTTCTGAAAGTGTGGAGGACTGCAGTGAGTGTAAATTACAGTCTGACAACGTCTCTCAAAGACTCTATATATACTCTCTAATTAGGATTCCCAACTCTACGAGCAGCTGTTATAGTGGAAATGTTTCATATTCATCATTTATCATCACAGCTGATTAATGAGTGCTACAATAACGGGTCTAATGAGAAAAACTCACTCAAAGAGTACTGATATATTCTACTCAAGTAGAAATACTGTTAGTACAAGTACAAGTAAGTCGTACATAAAATACTCAAGAACAAGTAAAAAGTAGCTCAATTAAATATTAAAAGTTACTATAGTTACTTTCACCCCCAACGTTTATTGTTGGTAATGGTTCCCATACATACAGTAAACATCTCATGTATAAACTTATAAAGGAAGCGACACAATCTACCACAAATACATCTGTATAAAATAAAAGGTTTGTCAAAATTTACAAAATAACACCAATGAATTTAATTCAAAATAAATAAATTATCAGGCTCTAAGTATAGATAGAAATAATTATTCACTCAGTAACGGTTTGGTGTAGAAATGTAATAAATTACTTTACTTCTTTTAAAAACATACAGTACTTAAGTACAAGTAAAATAACTGATTTAGAAATATACAGTACTTAAAAGAGTACAAGTACCCATAAAAGCAATTCAGTTACAGTAACGTGAGAAACTTTCACCTTTGTCAATTACTACTGCTTTATACACACACACACACACACACACACACACACACACACACACACACACACACACAAGAGCAACTGTTTTCACAGTGTGATTGTTCATAATCATGATCAACATTCATGTCAGCATTAGAATAACAACGAATCAGAGCATTAACAAACAACGACAGTTTGTGTGTTTCTCTGTTACTTTTGTATATTTTTGAATTTGTATGGTTTTTTTTAAGAGTCATTTTGTGTATTATTTTGTTGCTCTGTGTGTGTTTTTGGAATCTTTTTGTCTTTTTGTGCTTTTGATATCCTTTTCTTGTCATTTTGTACATTTTCTATAATTTTGTATGTTTTGTGAGTCATTTTGTAGTTTTGTTTTGCATGCTTTTATTATCTTTTTGTGTTTTTGTTGCTATTTTGTATATTATTTTTACATGATTTTTTTTTACAGTCATGTATGTCCTATACTATGAATCTAGATTACCTCTTTAATCAGTGTGTGCTGGACTACAAACATCGCTGGAGCTTAATCACTATGACAATTAACGCTGCCCCGCCTCCTGACAAATCAGATATCTTAGAAATTGATAGAAGATCCTGGTTGGTGCAGATCTGACAGCTGAGTTTATAAAGAAGATTATTATTATAAATGTAATCCTTTCATTTACTGATGACATCCTATAGGAAAGATATAGATTTATATTTAATGGACTGATCTCCAGTCAGCTGATGAAACCTGTGTTGATTGTATGCACGGACGAGTGAAGTCATTAATTATGTCATTCATTCATTCATTCATTCATTCATTCATACGCTGACCACCTCAGCAGGAACATGCACAATGTGTTCTCATCCCAGTGTGTGATAGATCTACTTGAATGGAAACACGTGTGTGCTGTAATAAAGTTTAAACGCGGAGCGCTGTCTGTTTATCATCCAGTGGATTAATAAAATAAAAAATCTTTGCCTGAGTTCTCTAATTCCTGTCTTTTCTGTAACAACAGGGTTGTTTGTCTTTGGTCTGAATTATGGATTTTAATTACTCATCATTTTAAACTTCACCAACCTGATTGGTACCAAGTTATGAAGTGGATCAGATCTGAGCGAGTATAAAAGCTCTGCCTCCTGCATTAATTCACTGTTGCTCTTCACTGTCATCATGGATTTATATTAACTATATTTGTTGAACTGTTCCTCCGTTCATTGTGAAGACACTCAGTCTGACAGATCTCTCCATTGATTGGTCAGACGCTGCAATCTCCACCCCTTTCATGTGCACGCACACGTACCAAGAGTGAAATCACTTGTCTTAAATTAGCGTGTTGTGATCGATGTTCGTAGTCCAGCTCATATCTGAAAATGAATGATTGGTTAGTTCAAGCCAGCTAACGTAGATTAATCCAATCTACAGTAGATTATTAGTATAGGCCCTTTGTGTATTGTTTTTGTTTTTGTATTTTTTCAGCCATTGTTTTTGTTTTGCGTGCTTTTGTTTAGTTTATGCTAATATTTTGTCTATTTTTTGTAATTTTGTGTGTTATTTGAGTTATTTAGTGCATTTTGGATGCTGCTTTGTGCTTTTTTGTTGATATTTTCTGGTCCTGTTCGACAAAGCTTGATAAGTATATCTGGGATATCTCTCTGTTAGTGGGCTTCCAGCAAAATGTGTGTATTTTTCTGCCACTGTTGTGTCTTTGTTTATTTGGTTTGTGTTAACTCTCGTCTGTGTTTCAGGGATTCCTGTTTGTGGCTCCACCCCTCAGTGATGTCTGTGTGCTTGGCTGGTGAATGATTAGCTCCCTCGTGTTTTCACCCAGGTGTGGCCCATTCCCAATCAGGCCTCCTCCACTATTTAGCTGAGTGTCTGGACACAGTATGGCTGCGGGATCATTGTGTGTTTGTATGTTGTCTCTCCTCCTCGTGTCCTGCTGCGTTTTGTTCCCTGTACCTCCTTCCACGTTGGATTTAAGTTACTTTTGTTTGGGTTAATAAACATGGACTTTTTCCAAGAACGCTATTCCTGCATCCTGCCTCCATCTTTCCCTGCATTTGGGTCCATACCCACAACTAACCATGACAGCCACTTTGTCTAATTTTGTCTTTTTTATGTGTGTTTTGTTTTTTTCTTTTCTTTTTGGGCCTCATACAATTAGATTATAATGAGGAATATTTGTCTTTAGGTTACAGGTTTGATCAGAATTTGTTGATTTGATAAATCAATGAAAAGTTAGGATTCTGTCAGTGAGTATTATGTCTGTTGTCCATTTGTCATTTTGCAGATGTTTATCTCCTAGGAACACATGTTTTCCTCCTGAATTTGTCGCCACAAACAGCGGACGTGGAACCTTACGACACATCTCTAGGAAAACAAGAGTAAATACATCACTTCTATGGTCACATGAGCCAGCCCAGTGCCTTTTAAGCACCAATTGGAAACAGCACAAGGATGATTTCAACACAGTGGGGGAAAAAAGAGGAGGAAAAGTGTAACAGTGCTCCAGAACATTAGGAATTAAAGCAGCGCTAATGAGAAGCAGAGGGAGTTCTTTTTCTCTTTCTGTTGCTGCACATTAAAGAACAACGGAGCTCAAGGCCAAAACACGCTTTGCCACGTTTGGGTCCCCAGGCAGCGGTTTGCGCTAAACACAGAGCTAACGTCATCTGAAGCAGAGCAGAGAGGAGGAAAAGCACAGGGCGGGACTTTTTCTGTCTTCTCTCTCCAGTCAGAGAGAACAAGGACATCTGTTTCTCATGTGGGTACAGGACGGATATCAGAACTCCTTTACAGTAGGTACCGACCGTATTCCTTCAGTACTACCTGGCAGGGTTGGGGTCAATCACATTACATTTTTAGTTACCCATGTTCAAATGCAATTCAGTTGACCAGCAATTTTTCCATTTCCATTTAAATTACAATTGTTTTTTGTCCTCAGAATACTGTTGTGTTCAAGACCACACTATCTGAGACCAAGACTTGCCCGAGACCAGAATGCACCGAGACCAAGACAAGACCAAGACTTCCGGGAGCCGAGACCGAGTCAAGACCAAGACCATAAACATTTTTTTTTCAATTTAAATAAATATATAAATAAATAAAATTATGACAAGGTTCAACAGTTAAATAACATTCTCTCTTTAATTTTAGTTTATTTTAAATACATTTGACGGACAAAAAATGTGCCTGCAAAAAATTAACTAAAATATTAAAACTACTACTGCTACTGATAAATTCACAATTATTCTACATATTTGAAAACAAGATTTTTATATCAGCTGAATGTACAGCAAGTGTTTAAAAGCATTTCTGCCAAGAAATAATGATTCTCGATTCTGATTCTTTGAGTTTTGCAGGTCAACAGGTCACAGATTTCACAAGATAATTTTTTCATTGAAAAAGCCTTTACACAGGTTATTTTTATTAATTCACTAAGTTGATATAGTTTAATTTGGTTGCTGTAATATAACTAGGATATTCAATTAACAAAGGTTTCCAACTGTAACTGTAAAAGTGAAACTTTCTGAAATAAAACTACAAACAAGTTGTCATCAGTGTAAAAAACATAGATCTACAGGTAGATGTGAAACTAAATAAAACAAACCCTGGAACAGTCATGTGACAAATTAATCAATAGTTCTTGTTGAGAATTATTATTATTATTCTGGATACAGTGGAAACAGAAACTATAAATAATAATTATATTATGAACCTGTTTATATTGTTGGGAACATATTATAGACATAAATGTAATTGGAGTCTAAAGACAGAAAAAACACCACTTTAAAAAGAAAATAGACTAATATAAAACATCTTTACAGTTATTTGAGTCATTCTATGCTAGTGCAACCTACGGCGATGACGCGCTGGTGACAACATAATCCAAGATGGCGGCGGCCTGGACTACAGCTGATACTGTTTAATAAGAGCCTTAAAAGACATGAATATAATGAATAGAGTGGATGGACAGAGACATAAACATGCAGACTTTCACACAGACACACATAGACTTATTAAACACACACGGACCTCAGTAAATGGAACAGGCTTCACCGGCCAGCAGGCACTAGGACCCAGAGGCGGAGTAAATGCATCTCTATACTGATGTACAGGCTGTAAAATCATCAGTTTATCATTTTATCAGTTATTAGAGCTACTGTCTTTACCAGGGAGATAATATTTATTACTGGTGATTGTTTTCTGGAGTTTTACTGGGATTTTTACCAGTGATTAGTTTCTATCTCCCTCGCACTCCTCGGTCCTAACTGAAACCGTAGCCACGCACGCACACACACACACACACACACACACACACACACACACACACACACACACACACATTAAGGAAGGTTGTGGTCATTATACAGGGTGGATTAAAGAATGAATAAAGGATTGTTTTATCCCGTTCTTCTCCGTGTTATTATCACATTATAAAAAAGTTTAAAAATAGCAGGAATTAGTGCTGGTCTCGAACGGTCTTGAGGGAAAATCCCGAGTCGAGACAAGACCGAGTCAAAATGCTTCAGAGACCTTTAAAATTTGTTTCATGTTTCATGTGTCATGTTTCCCGTGTCACGCAGGCGCGAAAGCCAATCAAAGTCTTTGTCGTCAATGACGTCAGACCGTAAACAAGGACACTGGTCTTTTCACCATTTTAGCATGGAGGAGAAAATAATCATGGCCACCCGGAGCTCTACAACACGGCCAGTTTTTTTTACCGGGACCGGACCAAGAAGGATTTGGCGCAGCTCCTGCAGGAAACGGTAGCTGAGTTTTTTATTACAGATTTGTCAACAAAGTATAATTGCGTTTTGAACGTGTTTCCATTGAACATTGTTTTTACGCTCCTTATAACATCCTACATTCCGTTGTTGTTACTTGTCTCATGTGGCAGTAATAATTTTAGTCTAATGTTAAGAAATGTCCCGGTGTCCTCTTCTGTCCACACGTACCGCGTCATGTTTACTCGGAGAGGAGTTGTCATGTGACCAGGTATGTCACTTTCTGCGATGTTCATTAGCGGAAAAAGTGTTTCCATAGCGCTTCTGCGACACATTTGAAAATTTGCACTGTGTCCGGTGTGAACGCAGCATAAGTAAAAAAAACCATGCAGCGGCGCTGTTTTTGGCTGCGTACTGTTCTGCCAGTGAACTCAAAGAGGAACTAAACGCCTGCTTTCTGCTGACGTGCCACTAGGGGGGAAAATTTTAAAAAATGCCTTGATTTATGGGCAAAGCCAGAGAAGCAGAAAAGACACGCCCACTCTGGCAGCACACACGCAGAGACAGACGGGAATATGCATACAATATGTGTACATACACATTTAAATGAGTTCTTCCAAATTAAATGATTCAGAATTAAAGTGTTCTGCTTCATGTTTACATGGAAATAGTAATTTCAAATTGAGGTTTACATGGAAAACCCGTTTATTTGGGTTTTTTTTATTCCACTTTAGGTCTGGGGGCTAGGAAGGGTTCTGATTGGACAGGGGGAGAATGTGACGTATTCACGTTTATTGGGAAAAACACACAACAAACCCTTTTTTCGGCTACAACATATAGAAGACTATATTATGAGAACTGTTTTCACTTTTATTTTAATTGTAGTTTTGAAGCAACAGCTCAATATTAACACACGGTTTCACTTTGCTCTGCGGAGCAGCAGGAGATAGAGCAGCAGAAAAGCAAAATAGAAGTTCATACTTTGGTCAATCAAAGCCAGCGGTTAATACAACAGCTGTTCTACCTCCACTACACAGGAAAATGAGTGAAAAATAACTTTATAATGAAGCTCTGGTGCTTCATGCCTCAATGAAGCCTGTTCTGTTTGCAGACGTCCATGTGTGTGTAATAAGTCAGCGTGAATGTCTGCAAGTTTATGCCTTCTGTCCATCCAATCATTCTATCCATGTCTTCTAAGGCTCTTAATAAATAAAAAGTCTCGGCTCTAGTCCGGGCAGCCATCTTGGACTATGTCGTCACCAGTGACGTGCCGCGACCCCTAGGGTAGGGTAGGCAGGACGAACTTACGTATAACATTTAATATAGCGCGTTTAATTCCAAAGGCAGCGTAGAAAGCTGTCTTTGGAAGTAAATGGTTGTCATCTTGGGGAACTGACTGCACATGTACAAACACATAAAAACACTATGGGAACAGAGGCAGAGCAACAACATACCTTTCAGAAGGGGTGTGGCCTCATCCTGCCTTACAGAGGTTAGGAAATAGCGATGTTCAGTAATTTGGGCTATGAAAAGCTCAAAATGGTGACCCTTTCAAACCTATAGGTATTGTAGGCTATCGGAAATTGAAAAATAAATCATTTATAATTTTATTATAATTAAAACAAATAATCAAAATATCAATGCACCCTTGGGTAGGCACTGCCTACCTTGCCGGGACTGACTGCACGTCACTGGTCGTCACCACCGCGTCATCGCGGCAAGTCGCATGCGCAGAATGACCGAAATTAACTTAAAGCGGAATTAATTGTTTACAAGAAAGAGAAATTATTTAATTTGGAATTAAAATCTGAATAAACCAGCCTTCTAATTCGGATTTAAATTTAATTTGGAATTAAATTTGCATTAGGATTTAAGTGTTTACAAGGTCAGTTTAAAGAGGATTGAACTTTTATTCTGAATTAAAGAAGAATTAAAGCTCCCATGTAAACGTGGCCAATGTGCCCCCCAGTCTAACATATTTCTGCTGTGCTCACTCAGAGTTGCAGCAAAACAATGGCTGATTTTTATTTTAGAGTTCACACTTGAATATGTGAATGTGTGGTGGAGTGAGGAGATATCACTGGGAACAAACCAGAACAAACATGGAGTCAAACCAATCACTGGAGAAGAAACACAAAAAACAAAACCACTCCACTCTGTCTACATCTTCAGGAAGCGATTCTCTGTCAAAACACAAAAACTTTATTCATTTTTTTTTTTTAAATCAATAGAAAAATAGGTTTAAGTAACAATGTCTGTTCAGTTTGTCTGTGCAGATTGAAGCCTAACACGCACGCACGCACACACACACACACACACACACTGTGGTGAACCACAAACCTCTGATTACTAATCACATCCTTTAAATTAAAAGCTTTGATGATCAAAGTAACAAAAGTCTTCCACAGAGAGTAAACACTCTCCTTAGTGCGACCGCACACACACATTCCTCCGACGCGTCCGGACTCACACACACATTCCAGTCGTCAGCAGCAGAGGGTGAAGTGACCTTTGACCCCTGAGCCCAGAATGCTGCGCTGCCATCAATGAACACAGGCGTGGGGGGGAGTAGGGGAGGGGGAGGGGGAGGACAAAACGCCTTCCCACAGCTCGGCTGTCAAACGCTAAAGTTTAGCTTACGGTGACGGAGAGAAAACGTGAGGAGGTCTGACTTTACACTTTAAACAAATCATTTTTAGGTAAACTTATTATCTATTAAATGTAGGACAAGTCTACATTCTCCCACATTTACCAGTTGTAAAGTTATGCATGCTAAAAAAAAATAAACAGCAACTTCTTGCAACATTTAAAAACAAATTATGTTTAAAAAACGTATGAGAATATTTCTTTGTTACTTTTTTACCAGATTTAAAGCAATATTTGTGAAATATTTTATGTTGTTTTCTCATAAAAATATGTCAATGTTAAACATAAATGTTAAATATAAAATCAAATTCTAAATATTAAATCCAAATCTTAATGTTAACATTTATATTTAACATTTAAGATTTACATTTAAGATTTACATTTAACAATTAGATTTAACAATTAGATTTAAATGTAACATTTAGATTTAACATTTAGATTTAACATTTACATTTAAATTTAACATTTACATATAGATTTAAATGTAACATTTACATATAGATTTAAATGTAACATTTACATTTAAATGTAACATTTACAGTTAGAGTAAACATTTAGATTTAAATGTAACATTTACATTTAGAGTTAACATTTAGATTTAACATTTAGATTTAGATATAATATTTACATTTAGATTTAATATTTAACATTTACATTTAGATTTAACGATTAGATTTAACATTTAGATTTAGATATAATATTTACATTTAGATTTACTATTTAACATTTACATTTAGAGTTAACATTTAGATTTACTATTTAACATTTACATTTAGAGTTAACATTTAGATTTACTATTTAACATTTACATTTAGAGTTAACATTTAGATTTAACAGTTAGAGTTAACATTTATTTTTACATTTTAACATTTAGATTGAATATTTAACGTTTAGATTTAGATTTAACATTGATATGATATTTTTACGAGAAAAAGATATCACAAATTTCACAAATTTTGCTGTAAATGGTAAAAGTTATTCACATAAGTTTTTTAAACTGATTAAATTCTTACATGCTTGTTCTGCGAAAATATCTGGTCCGGACCATCCAGCCGGATTTTACAAACTCATTAAAATGTCCGTGTTTCCCAGGGACCCTGAACGCATCTAATTTACACACAATTTGCCTTCGTAAACAGATGACAGAGAGACGGTGTCACGTACTGAGTTCACATCATACTGAGATTGTACATGAGTTTTTGCTAAAAAAAAAAAAATCATTTTTGTTATTTTTGTTTTCAAAGTGAACGAACATGTGTTTTATTGTTTATTGGGTTATGTTAGGGTTATAATCTCAGCACGGAGGTAAACTCAGACCGTGACAACAGAAATGTGGATTCTCGCACAAAATCTGACCCAATATGACAGAATTTTATGGGACAATATCTCACCTTTCCCCCATATTTTTCATTGTAAAACAGGTGGGCTAATGTTAGCTTTAGCACGTTTAGCAAATGACTGAACGTCAAATCTCACAATTATGTATATGTGTATTATTATGAAATGAATGACAATAGTGAACTCCATTAAATGTATTTAGCATGTATGACTTCAGTTTAACAGCCTGTAATAAAATGTACATTTCAGTCTCACGGTGGCCTGTTTTTAAGCGCAGCTAACTAGCATGATAGCATGACTGTGCATCACACAGCATGTAAACTGGGATGTAGAGCGTTGTCTTTGAGGTTGTGTTTTAATGCTGCTCTCTCTCCTCCTCCACCCATGGGGGGGTTATATTTGTAAATAATCAGATTTTAATATTCAAACTTTTACAATTATTAAATATGTGCATAATATTAAAATACAATAATAATATCAAAGCAGTAACACTTAACAGTTAATTTGAAATGTATTTTAAAAATGTAAATAAAATCAATAGAAGTATTTCAAAAATAAAGTTTGTAAAATATACAGTAAAAATGTAGCATTTGCAGTTTGTTTATCTCAGATCATGTCACAGTTCAAACCCACAGAAGCTCCAAACACAGCTGCTCACTTCATAAAGACTCACAGGTTAAAGAGTCGAGTCTTGACACACTAATGACTAAGAATGCATACTGAGAGCCAGTATTTTTTGATACCACCAAAAACCTAATGTAGCACTTCAAAGGTAAGCACGGAATAAAGCTGAAAAACAGCTGTGTTTTTGACTGCTTAAGCTGAGCGGCTAACGTTAGCGCTACGTCTGCGGTGCAACCTCCCAGCTCAATCTCCGCCAACAGAAAGTCATTGTAGAAGTACGTGTTTAAGTCTATAGTTATTAACTTTGCTTTGTTATTATGTGATGTCTCTAAATGTAAATAACGTCGAGGACAACTAAATGAGTATAGGATAATAGAATCATATCATGCTGATACATCTACTGTCACCAACAATCCGTAAAATAAATAAAGTGATGTAAGCCTACTGAATAATCAACTTACCACTCACATACTGACTTTTGATAATGTTTTATTCAATTAATACATAAAACATTCTTGTATTCCTGCTTAGTACAGTCTAGCAATATGTAGTATGCTGTGTTAATGTTATCCTTCACAACAATAACTCAAACAATGTACAGTAATCTTATAAGCTTGTGACAATATACGCTTGATGAGGAATATGGCTATAAGCTTTTACCATGTTGTTTGTATGGTTGAAAATGCAACTGTGATAAAAAAATAAAAAATTGTAATTCATAAACAGGTACATGCACGTGGTTGTGTGTGCTGGGTATGAAAATGGTGTACTTGAACTTTTACTGTAACTTTCTAAATGTGATGTAATTTGTGAGATGCAGTTGTTGTTGGTTGAGTTCCCAATAGTAATAGAAATGTGAATATATGAATACTGAGAATATGAATACAGTGCTAGGCTCACATAAGCTTCCTTGCTTCAGCCTTCTCCTTTTGAGCTTCCATTACTGTGTAATGATGTGATTACTGTAAGTAAATGAATGTAAACAGCTCAAATAAACTAAACTAATTAAGCAGTAGCCCCGACAGGTCCGCTAAACCCATTTACCATCGCCAAACAAGGGCAAATGAACATGACGGCAGAAAACACAGGAATATCACAGGATCACTAATAGGTTCATTGGCCACATTTACATGGGAGCTTTAATGCCTTGTAAACACTTAATTCCTAATGCAAATTTAAATCCAGATTAAATTGAAATCTGAATTAGAAGGCTGGTTTATTCCATTTTTAATTCTGAATGAAATAACTCCTCTTTCTTATAAACACTCAATTCCGCCTTAAGTTAATTCCGGTCGCTCAGCGCGACTTGTTGGGATGACGCACTGGTGACGACATAATCCAGGAACCGAGACTATTTAAGAAGAGCCTTAGAAGACATGGATATAATGAAGAGTGGACATTTACACGGACTTATCACACACACACACACACACACACACAGACGTCAGCAAACAGAACAGTAGTACATCGACTCCAGGCCCAACACTTCGAGCAATCCGCCATTTTTATTTCTCGCTTTTATTTTGTAGTCCAAGCTCCAGGATGCAGAAGTTACGAGAGGATAAGTCAAAATGTTGGGTTGTTGGATGTAGTAACCCACACGCTTCATTACAACGTCTCCCAGCATCAGAACCTTTTCAAAGTGTCTGGTTGAGTTTTATTTTTTATAGAAATGTACCACATCTGTGGGTAAGGTCATTTTTATGTAAAGAAGGATTTACAGAAAGACTTTGTCTGATTGAGGGTTCAATTCCTTCTATCTTTGGAGACGATGAACAGAGCACTTCGGTAAGCTGTAAATAACGCTAAAAAGTGTGATGATAAGACGTCCCTGTCATTGTTTTGTTAGCATTAGCAGTTGCACCGTCTTTATATGTTAGCGCTGTGTGCTCGTTTTAGATCCTTGATGATATGGCCTACGTGATTTAATTTAAGTCTAAAGTTTTCATTAGTCATTTCATTTTGCCGTTTTTGTCTTTGAAAAGACTGTATTAAAATGCATTTTGTGACATTCGCTTGGCGCTAGCGTTAGCTCGGTGCTTGTGTTAGCTCACTTGTTAGGGTTCTGCAGGTTCATCATCTTCATTTTCATCTCACTCCGCTGGGTCAGACTCTGGCTGGAACATGTAAGACTGGATGGACAAGTCTAACGTTGTTGACATTGTGTAAATAACGTGTGAATAAACTTTTCCTGCGCCGCTACATAGCCATATCTCTTCTATCAAACTACAAAAATGGCAGAGCAGGGTGGAGTTGAACCTAGAGAGGGGGCGGGGTATGAAGTGTCTCATTTGCATTTAAAGAGACCGCACCAAAACGAGTTGCTCTTAGAAGCACATCAGAAAAGGGGTAGAAAAGGGGTGGAGCTATAATAATGAGGGATTCAGACCCAAGCAGTGCAGTTCTGCTTTATATAGACCATAACTGTATGATTTATATCTAAAAAGGAAGGATTTAAAACCATGATATGTCCCCTTTAATGAAGGCATGAAGCACCAGAGCTTCACTAATGATGATCATTATAAAGTTATTTTTCACTCATTGTCCTGTGTACTGGAGGTAGAACAGCTGTTGTATTAACCGCTGGCTTTGATTGACCAAAGTATGGACTTCTATCTTGCTTCTCTGCTGCTTTATCTCCTGCTGCTCCGCAGAGCAAAGTGAAACCGTTTGTTATTGTCGACCTGCTGCTTCACAACTATACAATAAAAATAAAAGAGAAAACAGTTTTCATGTAGTCGTAATCATTACGTTCTCTGTCTGTCCAATCAGAACCCTTCCCAACACCCAGACCTATAAGCTGAATTAACTGGTTTTCCATGTAAACCTCAATTCAGAATAACCGTGGCCACTGTGAAGGATCTACAGCCAGATGTGATGATGACTGGGGTTGAGGCTCAGGACGATGATGTAAGTCAGACATCTTTTTGTGATCTTACGCTGTGTTGCAGCAAAAAGCAATAAACGCGACAACAAAAACATGTTATGACTTTGTATTTCAGCATCTGAAACCAGCATCTGCACTTGTAGAAGAAGAAAGACAACTCCAAAGACTATCTCTACTGACCATGAGCCTGTCTACTGGTGGGGTAGGACAGACACACTCCCCCTACTCTCACAGCTGTCCTCCAGCGACCTCTGTGTCCAGGCTTCTTCAACGTAGAAAGTAATCATGTTGGAGCACCTCCTCTACATTGTTTACATATATGTTTATTTGTTAGGTTGAAGCCAAAGACTTAGTTCATCATTTCTATGTTGTTACCTCTGCCAAGAGTGAAGCAGGAGCGAATAGCGGTAAGTTTATGTTTTACCCTCTGTTTATCTGTCAATCTGTCTGTCAGTCTGTTAGTCTGTCAGTTAGCAAGAACTTCAAAAATTATGAAGAGATTTGGATGAAATTTTCAGGAAAATTGATAAATGGGACGAGGAACAGGTGATTTTGGTGACGTTCTGGCTACCAAAGGAAATATATATATCCCATTAATTTTCCCATACACACTGTGGAACTTGTGATGATGTCATAGGTTCTCTCAGAGTCACCAGCTCAATGTTGACAGGTAGTCAGGTAACAGCTCAATGTTGACAGATAGTCATGGTAATGCAACTCAATGTTGACAGATAGTCATGGTTTACCGTGTTTCCATGAGCGGAGTGTGTTGGCTGAGCTTGAGCTGCTTGGCGGAGGTCTGCGCTCTCTGAGTGCTTTTCTAGTTTTGAATCTAATGTTTTGTTTTATTTCTAAAAAGCACTTTGGTTTCTGTTGAAGTATTGCATTCCTTTAAAGGCACTTTATCGCGTCACTGTATGCATGGTGTGCTGCTACTTTGTTTGGCAGTACTGTGCACTACAAAAATAGTTGACTGACTAAAGGTTGAAAAGGCAGGTGTTGAGAAAAGTCTTCCCTGATGTGAGATGTTACATTACATTGTTTGTGTTACCCCCTCTTGTGGGAATAAAAGTCATGGTTAAAAAAATGAATAAATATATATATACATCCATACCACCCGGATCTACAGCACAGACATTGGGATGTCATTCGGACTAGAGAAATGTGGTTGGATGGTGACTAAGAGAGGGAAGGTAGTCCACACAGAAGGGGTCTCACTCCCAGAAGGAACAATAGCCGACATTGCGGACAGTTACTAGTACCTCAGAATCCCACAAGCAAATGGCAACCTTGAAGAGGTGACAAGAAAAGCGGCTACAGCCAAATACCTCCAACGAGTAAGGCATGTCCTAAGAAGCCAGCTCAATGGCAAGAACAAGTCCTGGGCAATAAACAGCTACGCCCTTCCAGTAATCAGATACCCTGCAGGAATAATAAGCTGGCCAAAGGATGAGATACAGACCACAGATGTTAAGACACAAAAGCTCCTAACCATGCACGGAGGGTTCCACCCCAAATCCAGCACCCTGAGACCGTACGCTAGCCGTAAGGAAGGAGGCCGAGGACTAGTGAGTGTGAGAGCCACTATCCAGGATGAAACATCCAAGATCCATAAGTACATCAAGGACAAGGCTCCAACAGATGACGTGCTCAGTGAATGTCTCAGACAATGGAGAACAGAAGATGAGGTGCTGGAAGTTCCGTCAATTTTGCTCTTTTGTGAAGAATTAGTCAATGCGAAAATGTCATTTTTAAACATTAGTTTTTCACTGATGGAGCAAATTAATCATTGTTCATGCTGTTCAGGCCCATTATGTGTATCTTTGTCTTAATAATTTAATTTTTACTAAACGCTAACAGCTGCTGTCTTGTTTTGATTATGATAATTGCCTGGCCCGGAACAAATTCTGTGCTTCAACTGTAAATGAGTTCATGTTTTTGGGGGATTCATTTCAAAGCTGCACCGTGGAAGGTAAAAGCAATGAGGAGTGCAGGAAATGCACGTGTTGGTTCAGTGTTTACCAGAGCAGACCTGAGTGCATGGATCGTTTCTTCTTAAAGATTAATGACGCTCGCTGTTTAACTGGAACATGCTTTCAGCTCAGGGACAGATTCAACAAACACAGGCTTTGCTCTCTCATACGTTCAGATGAAATGTGACCAAACAGGCCGAGAGGTGTTGGTTAACATTAGCATGTAGCGATTACACCAAACAGAAAGAGAGAGATATTGTTCAGGTGTAGGATTTACTGTAACAGCTGTGCATGCTCGTCTCAAAGATCCTTCTCTGCACCACACAAAACTCTAAACTGTGTCACTTCTGATCATTTTACTTTAACTAGCGGGAAACATAACAAAGGATGATTAGCAATAACTTTATTTTTCTTCGTTCATGTAATTGTTTCATCTTCAAACAACCACTTCTCCAATATTTCAGACTAAGGACTTGTTCACATGTAACTGTGTACTTTTATAAACATATATCCACCCTCCTCCGTCCACATAATCATTGTTTTAAAAATAACTCCATCCACACAAAACAGCATAAGCGTGATATCCACCAGTGAATGGTCGTAGCAGCTTTATGTATATGGTGTCCCCAGTGCACCGTTGTAGCTTTGCACACCTCCCTAACAATGTTTGAGACCCGGTCCATGTAGGAGTCCTGTCCGGTGTGATCCCGGCTCGCCCATACAGCGAGACACCGGAGAGGGTAGATGTCGTAGATGGCACACGGCACTACGGGCCCCAGGGACGCCCCGACCCCACAGAGCATGGCGGGGCACCAGCCTCACCTCGCAGCTGACCGGGGGCAACCCCTGCCGCATGGCAGCCCTGAGCAGCCCACCCCGCTGCAACAGGGAACGACCACGCCCACACCAGGACCAGCACAGGCCCACACAGCCCCACACCGTCCACAGGTAGGTGTCTTTAACACAAAATCCTCTCTGTGATACTTCTACACATTCTTCCAAAGGTTACAGAGAAAATCAACATTTCATTAATAGTAAAACAGATTCAGGGGTGTCAAACTACAGATCAGTTCCATCACAAGTGGGTTTTTAGGCAGTAATTTCAACATTAATGAGCCCAAGTTTGCACTTCCAGTTATAAATTTAGCATAAAGTATGGAAGACATCAACAGTATCTAAGCAATTAGTGGCAGATACATAAATGTCCTTTGATTTATTCTTTTTTTTTTAACCATTTTTTATTTAAAGGTACAGTCTGCAACTCTCACAACCCTCCTTTCCCGCTGCTCTCTTGCCCTGCCTCCAAACTTTCCAAAGTCCCTCCCTCAGAGGAGCTAACAAGCTAACGTTAGCCAGACAGCAACGTCACAGTAATATAACATGTTCTGTTGAAAGCATATTACTGCAGCGCTTCTCTCTCTCTATGTGCACACACCTCAGCAGCAGCAACAGCACAGTGTCACTTACAGCAGCCAAACGGAGGCTGCTGCGCACACACACAACACATGCACTACAGAGTTCTAGTGTAACAATTATCAAACATCAAACATAATGTAAATCAAACAGCAGTAATTACCTTTCAAGCAGGAAAGTCACCAATTCCATCTTCTACTCCTCCAGACCATACACTGTAAAAAAGATGGCGCTCTAGCTCTGGGAAAGGGGCGGGGACTGTGAGACAGTCCATCAAACACAATCCTGGCTCTGATTGGTTCTTTTTGCTCGGTCGTGATGCATTCTGGCAATCTGCCAAAAGCTGCAGGAGAAGCAGGGGGCGGGGCTCAATGAGTCTGTTTTTTTCATGTAAAGCTGATAAAAAGTCAGTTATGTAAGAGTTGCAGACTGCATCTTTAATGGCTCCGGTGGTAGAGGGGGTCATCCTCTGATCAAGAGGTTGGGGGTTCAATCCCAGTCTGTACCTGTCTGTGTGTCAAGACATTGAACCCTAAGTTGCTCCCAGCATAGCAGCTGCTTCACTACCTCAGTGTAGGGATAAAGATATAAATCAAGTCCATTTTAATTTGGGAAGATTTTGTAAAATATTTTGAGAAAAATTGCAGAATTAAAAAAAAATAATAATTATTTGTTTAAATAATTCACTTTGATCTCCTGACACGTTTCAACTGTCAACTTCCAGTCTTCATCAGAGGCATTTGTTTATCGCTTTGATGTGTCCTTGACTTCTGTGTAAAAATAAAGTATGAAAGACATCAACAATATCTAAGTAATAACAGACGGATATTTAAATGTTCTTGGATTTTTATTTATTTATTTTTTGTGGAATAATTTGAGGAAAAATTGCAAGATTTTGGAAAAATTTTGAGTTCTTTTAACAACAATTCACAACTGAATTATTTGCTCATTTACACAATGATTCATGTTTTCTCTGTCATTTTAACATTCTCCTGTGGGCCGAATCGGATGCTCTGAAGGGCCGGATTTGGCCCCTGGGCCTTGAGTTTGACACGTGTGATCTACTACTGTACATATGTCCTCTTTTTCTGTCTTTGTGAGTTTGTAAGTCTGATTTCAGATGGAACTTGAGCACCACAGAAGCAGAGTGATAGGGTGAGGAGCTCAGAGTAGAGCAGCTGCTCCTCCACAGGTAAAGGAGGCTGCTGAGAAAAACATCTGGGCTTCTCCACTGAGGATTCTGCCCCAGGTCACAGGCCCAAAGGAGCAGAACTATTCACTCCCGACAGACACCTAGACGTACCGGGACATGTCCTCTCTTAACGTCTCGTTTCAACCAGGGACCCTGAACACATCTAGAGGAACGTGTTCATTTAAATGACCATAAGTTGTTCTTTACAACCAATATCATAATATTACAATCATTGGATCATGAAATCATTAAAGATGCTGCTTTGTTTTGACAAAATCGTCACAGATGAAAAAAGAGAATAAAGCTCAGAGTCAGCATGGGACCATGGGATGGAAATGTTATTAAAGTGTCTTATTATTATTCATATTAATTATTGTTCTGCAAGCCTTGAGGTAAAATATATATATATAAACTCAAAATATATTCTAAATACGTAATAAAGGTGCATAATAAAGGTGACTTCAGTCATAAAGAGAGAAATTGATTTTTAAACCTTATGGACAATAACTACTTATTTATGTATTACATTGTATTTTGTTGTTATGAGGTAGATTTAAGAAAACGTTGAGTAATTTGAGTCTGAAGAGGTAAACTCACATGTCCTCTTTATTGGTCATTGGTCACTCTAGTTTTAGCTGCTGGAGCTCCATTCCTGCACCTGAACATAAGAAACCCACTGCTACGCAGATGTGGAGCAGTGAGGAGGAGCAGCACTGATGGTCCTGATGGTCTCAGCTGGAATCAGTGAGACGTGCTCGTGGAGCAGAGCGCTCACTCCACGAGCACGTCTGGTTCTGTTTCCTGGTCCACTGGTTCTGTTTCCTGGTCCACTGATTCTGTTTCCTGGTCTTCTGGCTCTGTTTCCTGGTCCACTGCTGTAACTACAGGTCAAACTAAGTTCTGGTCCTCTGGTTCCTCTCTCGTGTGGATCTTTCAGGTTCTCTTAGATCCACACTTTGATTCACTGAGGATCAAAAAATCAACAAATCCACCTCCACACGAGCTCCATGTGACTGAGACACAATCACAGCTAATTTAGCTAAATATTAAATTATTACAGAACCCACTACACACACACACACACACACACACACACACACACACTCACCAAAGAACATGCTGCTTTCCATCCTCAGGATCCAGGCTCTGCTGTGTCTCCTCTATGTTGTCCTGCCAGTGTGTGTGTGTGTGTGTGTGTGTGTGTGTCCATGGACAGCAGCCACACACACTCCACAGGGGCGTGTGTGTGTGTGTGTGTTCAGTCCCACAGCAGCAGGCTGCTCTGAGCTGCTGTCTAAGGACCTCAGTGTCTACCTCCGTCTCTCTCGCTCTGATAATCCCACGTTCCTCTCTCTCTCTCTCTCTCTTTCTCTCTCTCTCTCTCTCTCTCTCTCTCTCTCTCTGTCTCTATTTCCAATCTCTCATTTCTTGTTCCCTCCACCCTTCTCCATCCTTTAGATTCCCACGTTAACTTGATAATTTCCCATCATATATGTCCGTAAGGACAGGAAAAGATCTATTCTATATGTCTGTAAGGACAACAACAGATCTATTCTATATATGTCTGTAAGGACAGGAACAGATCTATTCTACATATGTCTGTAAGGACAGGAAAAGATCTATTCTATATGTCTGTAAGGACAACAACAGATCTATTCTATATATGTCTGTAAGGACAGGAACAGATCTATTCTACTAATGTCTGTTAGTACAGGAACAGATCTATTCTACATTGTCTGTAAGTACAGGAACAGATCTATTATTCATGCATAAAATATGTAAAACAACAGCAAATATATAAAAATGACAAATAAATAACCGAAAATCTACAAAACAACACAAATACAGAAAAATAGGCAAAACGTGCAGAGGCAAAAGTGGTTATCAGGTTTCTGCAGAGCTGCATGATGACACATCTATAAATTGATGGAAACATCTAAAACATGCAGGACAGAGGCTCTCCAGGACCTGCTATGACACATCTGTCTTTTCAAACACATAAAACCTGGGAAGTTTTCTGCTGCTGGATCGTTTGTGTTCTTTGTCTCTTTGGTAAAACATATTTGGAGAATTGGTGTGAGAAAGCAGTTGGATTTTTGTCCCTTTATGAGTCATAAGGTTGAAGCTCCTCCTCCTGACAATCCTGGCTCCTCCTACCCTACACAAGAATCAGTATCATTTATTTATTCCAGGGGGGAATGACTTGCGTTACAGAGGCTCAAAAAATAATACAAATAAAGACAGGTGCACACATTACAATAGAAAAAATAAAATAAAATAAATAAGAATAATACAAATAAAAAAGTGTACAAATATATTACAAATATATACAACAATCAATAATGTGAGCTCCTCCTTCTCAAACTACCTCATTGCTAAAACAAATATAGCGAAGGCTGGTTAATATCACAGTTAATATCTTTACGTTCAGTTTAAAGTTAAACTGAAGCGCAGAGTGAGCGCTCACAATCAGTTCCACTTTTAGTAGCTGTTATCCATTTTATGGGATGATCTGAGGTGTGTTTGTGACCCAATGCGACGCAGCGGTTGGACAAAACAATGGAGTATTGTCTTAATGGATTAGTCCTGTGGTCAGTTCATTTACTGCTGCTGCTGTGATAAACATACACGCTGAAGCAGCGCTCAGAAAGTTTCAGAGTGCTGCTCCAGAAAACAAGCCAGTTTGGGAAAATAAACCTTGGATATTATGTTGTTGGGGTTCTGAGAATAAATGGTGAAAAATAGCATAATACTGGATGTTTAACAACTGATCAGAAACCAATACATGATCAAACTTTACTATTGTTTTAAGTATGAACATTAAAGTCAAAGCCATCAGCGAGAACAATAGTCTTAACAATAGTTTGATTTTGTAGGAAAGGAAAGGTGTCATTTACAGCCTGGCGCCCCCTGCTGGATAGAAACAATCAATCTAATCAAATCTATAGATTCTTCTTCTGATCAATTAGTCCAGCTCTTACTTTGTTGTGCATCTTTTTTCCCCAGTTTTTTCCTGGTGTGATCGATGAGAGAAACTGTATAGTTGTATAGTTGTGCCCACCACCCATCCCCCCCGCCCACACACACACTTTATGTAAATATGTACAACTCTTTCCATTTGTCTTCTGTTTATTTGGCTTCTGCTTGTTAAATGGACTCAGATATCAGCTTTATTTATTTATGGGTGATGTTTACTCATGGTCTTCCTGTTCTAGGGTGTGTGTGTGTTGGGGGGGGGGGGGGGGGGAGCAAGTGAATCACTCACTCAGCTCAATTCCATGTTTAATGAGACACAATAAAGCAGTTCATTAGCTGGATGTAGGTGAAGAAACACAATCAATGTGTTTCCCTCGTCACTCAGCACTCATTTATTTGTGTTTTTCCTGCAGCTGCTACAAGAGAGTAGCACACACACACACACACACACACACACACACACACACACACTACATATCAAACACACCAAGCCCCGCTATAGGAATATATCATCGAAAACAGCAATTCTCAACTGGTGGGTCGGGACCCAAAAGTAGGTTTTGGACGTGTACTGGGTGGGGTCACAAACAGCTGGTTAAAAATAAATAAAATATTGAATGCAGTGGATCCCATCCCTTGTTTGGATCGTGACCCCATTTTGATGTCAATACATTTTTGGTCATATTTGTTTTACAGTATTACAGATACAGAGGAGCCAGAATTCGTGACAAGATACATGTAATTGATTTTGTGACTAATTTTGATTTCATTTGCAGAAACTATGATATAATTTGAGGAAAATGTAATTCTTTGAACAATTTGAAATTTAAAATGACTGCAGTCATATTATAAACGCATGGGAAAATTACAATCCTGAATTTGTTTATTTAGATATCTGAGCTGATTCATCATTTTCTCCTTGATGGTCTAAAGGGCCGTATTTGGCCCCTGAGCCTTGAGTTTGACACATGTGACTCTATAGCATTGAATAATGACAATTTAATTAACACCAACACATCCGTGTGGTCACTCATTCCACTTTCTCTTTCTGTTTGTCATCGTCACCAAACACCAAGTGTTATTGTGAGTTTAGGAAGAAGAAGAAGAAGAAGAAGAAGAAGAAGACTGAGCTCCTTTGGACAATGACGACTAATGATGACTAATGATGTCTAATGTCTAAACTTGTTTAAAATTATGTCAAACATTGTGTTGAGTTTTTCCAACAAGACGGGGTTTTTCTGTCCAAACTTAAACATAAACACAAACACTGTGAACACACTCATTGATCAACTCTGGATCCACATCACGATCCTCAGCATGTTTAACTTATTATTATTATTCCTTCCACCAAAACTATTGACACACAATGAGATCTTTACCTGATCTTCAAGAGAGAAAAGCTACAGCATAAACACTGGCTCTATGGCCAGGGGCGGAGCAACACATTTTGGGCTCTGGAGACACGCAGAGTTCCCCTTGTGATCAAAAGTTTTCATTCCATCCATTCATCCATTTTCAGACCCACTTGTTCCTGTTTGTCAGGGTCGCGGGGGTCTGCCGGTGCCAATCTCGGGCTCTCATTGGGTGCTGGGCGGGGGTACACCCTGGACGGGGCACCAGTCCATCACACAGCAACACAGACAGACAACCACTCACTCTCATTCACTCCTATGGGCAATTTAGAGACGCCAATCAACAATAGCTGCTATATGGTTAGCATTGAGGTGCTAGCTGCTATATGTTTAGCATTGATGTGCTAGCTGCTACATGTTTAGCATTGAGGTGCTAGCTGCTACATGTTTAGCATTGAGGTGCTAGCTGCTATATGTTTAGCATTGATGTGCTAGCTGCTACATGTTTAGCATTGAAGTGCTAGCTGCTACATGTTTAGCATTGAGGTGCTAGCTGCTACATGATTAACATTGAGGTGCTAGCTGCTACATGATTAACATTGAGGTGCTAAGTAGAATTGAACGTTTACAAGATTGACAAATGATTCAATTCGGAATGAAATTCAGAATTAACCAGCCACTTAATTTGGATTTAAGTTTAATTTGGAATGGCCATTTTCATTCAGAATGAGGTGTTTACAAGGTCAGTTTGAAAACGATTAAACTTTAATTCTGAATAAAAGGGGAATTAAAGCTTCCATGTAAATGTGAGCAGTGAGTTATTTGTTTGATTCCTGATTTAACTTTGACTGTTTGTTGGTTTTTAGGACAAAAAGAAATTGAAAACAACCTCACAACGATTATTGTGACAGAGAAGCTACACACACACACACACACACACACACACACACACACACACACACACACAGTAATGCTGCTGTGGCTGAAGGTCAGACAGAATTGACCGTCCCTGGTCTCTGGTCGTTGGTATCGACTACAAATGAGATGCTTTCTTGATCAAAGTGATGTCTGGGCATGCTGTCTCACACACACACACACACACACACACACACACACACACACACACATCAGGTAGAAACCAGACTGAGATTCCTCTACATCAGAGGTGGGCAACAAAACACAGCAGGGCCACAAACAAGTGATTTTCTGATCTGAGGGGTCACATTATCAACATACATGTCAGCATTAGAATAATGACCAATCAGAGCATTAATACAGGGAAAATATATGTTTATGTTGTCATTTCGTGTGTTTTTGATGTAATTTATTGTTTGGTTCATTTCACATGGTCGTTATAGGTCATTTTTTTCTCATTTTGCTCTTTCTTTTAATGTGTGATTTTGAAATCATTTAACATATTTTCCTCTCATTTAGTTTTTGTTTTTGTTGTTTTGAGCAAATGTGTGGATTTTTGTTGTCGTTTTGTGATTTTATAATTTTTCTCTCATTTGTTGTTTTTTGTCATTTTGTGTATTGATGTTGTTTAGTGTATATCTCTGTCATTTTGAATGTGTTTTTAGCTCATTTTGTGCCTTTACTTAACGTCTGCTCTTTCTCCCTCCTCTTCCTCAGGCTTTCCATGGCTGTGGATATTCTGCACAAATGTTTCCAATTACTCTAGAATTCCCAGCCTCCCGCTCCGGCCTCTCACCAGTTCCCCTGAACGCTGAGAAGCCGATTGTGTTCCTCTCCATCTCTTTATTCCCGTTCTTCCTGCTGGTTCTCTTTAAGGCCCCTCTGGCTGTTGGAGAAGCTGTTTTTTAACCTTGAAGCACAGGTGATGGTGGCCAGTGTTTGTCCCGTGCACAGTGGAAGGCGGTCATGCCGGGACACTTCATTAATCTCACTGTCAGCGCTGTGACGCTTCTCATTAGTTCCTATCTGATCACACTTTCAAAGCCCTCCAACGGCATGCTGGGAGAGGAGGAAGAGAAAAGTCTTCTCAGAAGAACCAAGTGACCAACTTTAAAAGAAACATGGATTCAGTCCAACGCTGTGATTCCTGAATACAAGAAGTGAACCAATGTGCATCTCTCAGGGATGCTAATGCTAACACTGTACCCAAGACCGAGACCTGGGGTGTGTCCGAATATTCCCTCCCCCACTCACCTCCCACTCACTAATCAACATTCATCCAAAATAAGTAGGATTTAATTAAATTGTTACATTTATGCAAAAGTATTGTCTAAAATAGCACTGTAAACATACACATGTACAACCATACAAAGCATAATGTGAACCACAGAGTGTCTGTTTTATGTCAGTTATAATCTGATAATATGGTTTACATATAATAAGATTTAGGTTTTAGATTTTTTAAAGTTGTTCAAGGCATATTATTGCATTGGTAATTTACATAATCTGCGTTCCTTTTCAGTCTTCGTGAGTTTCCGTGTACATGCCTTCCTTTAAATGTTGTTGCCGCAATTAATTGTGGGTCAGCATTATGTGGTCAACTTTGAGCGTCCTGTCCGTACCTTAAAGTCAATTGGAACACTCCTTATCATGGCAACCAATTAAACACTTCCAGGGTTAAAGAAAAGTGGATAGGAAAGGAGATAGGAGGGAATATTCAGACGCAGCACAAGACTTTAGGAAGTCACGTCCAAAACCATGAACATCAACGTTAAAAGCCAAGGTTGAATAGTTAAACAGCATTCTCTCTCTGTAATTTGAGTTTTCTTTTAAGAGGATCTTTAACTGTTTTTACGAGTTTTGTAGGGATGTAACGATTAATCGTAAGGCAGTTAAAAATAGATTCATAGGTATCACGGTTGATATCGATTTTCTGAAAATTGAATCGCAGTACTTTTTTTAACCAGCAGAGGGCCACAAGTGTATGCGGTGGGCGGAATCTGCTAATACTTTCTTTCTGGCCCCCTTCTACTCTTAAATATGTTAATAAATGATTAATTTCCCCTTTAGCACCGAAAGAATATCTGTAATATTACTTGAATATCTGTAAAAGTCACGTTTTTCTATTAGCTCTGTCTGCTAGCATAGCTTCTCTTCTTCACTGCAAGATATCTCCATGCCAACCGACCACTGTGTTACCAGCGCCCTCTGCTGGTCCAAAGATATATGATGTAAATCAGTGCAATCACATTTTTTTTTTTTTAAAGTCCAATTGTTAAGGCACAAAATACATTTTCAGTTGCACTTTTAAAAGAAAAAGAACTATTATGCAGTTTTGCATTGTTTATGATAGAACCAGAATTTAAATTAATAGGCTTTATTTTCATTTGTTTTATTCCTTTATTTATTTCATTCAAGATTTATTGATAGTTAAATTGCACTGTTTTGAATAATTTATCAAGGAATTCTAAATCGTGAGAGAATCGTATCGTGAACCCAGTATCGTGAATCGAATTGTATCGGGAGTTGAGTGAATCGTTACATCCCTAGAGTTTAGCCTAACATCTTTGAAATGTACTTAATAGAAGATCTATGTCTAATAAAACACATTGTTATGGACTATATGTTTATTTAATTGCCTTTTAAAAATAGGACTACATTACACTTTTAGAGTCTGTGTTCCTCCATCTTGAAATCACATGATTGATGATGTCACATGGCCCCACTGCCTGTAAACATCCCATTGTTTTCTATTGGAGCAAAGCATTCAGCTTGATTTTTAGATCATTTAGCAGCTTTTTAGATCATATAACAGCTTTTTAGATCATTTAGCAGCTTTTTAGATTATTTAACAGCTTTTTAGATCATTTAACAGCTTTTTAGATCATTTAGTAGCTTTTTAGATCATTTAGTAGCTTTTTAGTCAAAATACCAACTTGTGCTGCTTTTGGTTGCTCTAAAAAAAACAGAAAGTTTTTTTTAAGTCCGTGTAAAGCAGAAATAAATTTATGTAATGAGTTTTTCACACCACAGAAACATGAGTCATTGACCACTGAGCCAACTTTGAAAGATGAAAAAGTATATAAAATTAGGTCTCAAAATCATGGAAAAACAAGCACTTCTCTCTGCTCTGAGACGCTGGGGGCGTGTCAGTTGGAGGCGCTGGAACCACGCCCACGCATGAGAAGGGCACCGCCTACTTACTGTGTCTATGGGAGAGAACAGTGTGAAAGCGGCTCCAGCATCTGAGTCCAAATATGTGCATCTCTCCCGGGTAGAGTCAAAACTAAAGACAAAAAACTAAATGTGGTGTGATTTCATTAAAAATGTGGCACCAGCGGACGAGTCCGAATATGTGGTTTGATTTCGGTTATGGGCCGAATTACGCCCGCTGGAGGCCAAAAAGTGCTTCAGTAGCACAGTCGGGTTTATGCTAATGATGGCTCTGTTACGTGATGCGGCTATGATTTCTGACCCGCCCATTAAATCCTGAACACAAAAATTTGAAATACAGTTTTTGAAGCCTAGCTCCACATCTAAATCATGAATGGTTGAATGGCTTTGTACATGTGTTAAGGAATACATTTATGACCTATTTAATGTGTTTAGAGGAAAATGGCTGAATTTGCTATACAAGGTCTTTAAATGTAGATGTAAACCTCTTGTGTAACAAAGGAGAAGTTTGGTAGTAGTCAATGAAACAGAGAAGAAGAGCTCTCTTCTCTCCCAATGAGAGCCGGTGATTGGTACCAGCAGACCCCCGCGACGCTGAAAAACAGGAACAAGTGGGTCTGAAAATGGATGGATTGATGGATGATTATAAAGTGATGATCACTTTAATGCTGGTTTTTGATCATGTTGATGTTAAACTTAATGAAAAGAGCTGTTTGTGTGAATAAACAGACTAACAGCAGGTTTGGTTCTGTTTTAAAGCAAACCTGCTGGTGTGTGTGGCGATAACTCTGCCTGTGCTAGCTGTACGTGCTAGTTGTCCATGCTAGCTGTTTGTGCTAGCTGTCTGTGCTAGCTGTCCGTGCTAGCTGCCACATGTTTAGAATTGAGGTGGTAGCAAAGGCTCCACAGCTCCGGTGATAAGATAGACTCTTTCTTGCACAATTTGCACACAACTAGACTTGTGCCAATTGTGCCAAAATTAACGCCACCAAAGCTGAGCAGCTCTGCAGTCTCCCGTCTTGTATTGTAGCCTTTACATCAGTATTATGGATATATCGGGAACTCTTGAAATGAGAACGTTTCTGTGCTGTTTGGAGTGGTGTTATTTTTTTCAGTGCGTTATTCAAATAACGTGTTAAAATGACAGCCCTATATAGAATATAGACGTCCAACAAACATTTATATAAAATAAATGTTCTTGACTTGGAATGAATGTATTTTATCATAGTTTGCCTATAATGTATTTGAAATAAAATGGAAATGGAAATCGATCATTCCAAATGTTGCTATTATAACACAACATTTTTAATTAGAGTTTTCAGCGAAATTACAGGTAATACCAGTTAGAAGTTTTTTTTTTTGTTTTTTTCACAACTTCTATTTTGTTTTTGTTGTTCATATTTAGTTATGTTTGTTGGGGTCCTAATTTCACAGCAGAAAAAGGACACGGGGTCCATATTATATGGGGGTCCTTTTTACAATCTTACATCGGCCAGGAAACAAAAGACAAGACACAAACAAAGAAGAGCGTATTAAGGTGACAAGTACTCATTGTATTTGCTTTCAGAGTATAAAACGTGAACAATCAACACGTAGGGTTTTTCAACGTTGGCGTTGCTTGTCTAATTTTGTGCATTGAACCTTTTGTGAATGGAAAACTACAGTCAGTGGTGAAACAAACTGAAGATTCTTTGTTACTCTTGCGTTTAACTAATTAAATCCTCTGCAGATGCAAAGGCCAAAGTCTTTCATTACAGCCACGCAACAACTTTCATTTAAAGCTCCTTCAAAACAAGAGCTCGATCAATTGGCGTTTCATCCCGACTGACAGAGTTTATTCTGGGACCTGATGTGGGCCAAGCAAACAATTCAGAAAGGACTGACCTCCACCTTTGGCTGTTTACACACAGGAAGCAAAGAGAAATATTAAAGCTCACAACAATAAGGCTGAGATTTGACGCTACGCACTTCCAAACATCCTTCATCCATTCCTCACTGGGTCGTGTTGATTCAGGGTTTCATTAAGCTGTAATGTTTATATCTGAGCTCTAATGTTTATATCTGTCACAATACACACATCATTACAACATGCGGCTGTTATTTCACCATAAAGTTCACATTTAATACATTTAGTCAAGTTAGTACAAAATTTGTTATGTGGTGTTAGAATTTTGGCAGAATTTTCACTGTTTCTAAGATTTTCTCATTAACCTGTCAATGTAATTTCCAGTGACGTGCCGTCAGGGTAGGCAAGGTAGGCGGTGCCTACCCAAGGGCGAATTGATATTTTGATTATTTAATTATAATTTTTTTTTTTTTTTTTTTTTTAATTATAAACTATCTATTTTTCCATTTCCAATAGCCTACAGTACCTATAAGTTTGAAAGTGTACGCATTTTGTGCATTTCATAGCCCAAATTACTAAACAGCGCTATTTCCTGGAACAGCTGCACAGTCTGTGTTTCCAACACAAACAACAGATGTGCTGCTGTGTTATGAGATATATCTTGTTGGAGAGTATGGAGGCTATATTAAATAATTGTTTATTTATTCTTTAATGGTGTTTATGATGGTGATTTTGTTAGATGGCTAAACACTTGTTCATGTGGATCTTATTGGGTTTTTTCTTTTTTATTATGAATTTTATATTTTGATAAGCGCATTGAGATGACTTTGTTGGAAATTGCTTTATACAAATAAAATTGATTTGAATTGAATGAACACTTGACAGCAGAAACATATAAAATTGTCATTGGTGGTCTCCATTTGCAACGTGCCTACCCAACCCTAGTGGTCACGGCACGTCACTGGTAATTTCCCATTATAAGATAGCATTAAGCTAGCAGCCTTTTTTCTTCAAACTTTTTTCCCGATTTATGTCAGTCGCGTGTGTGTGTGTGTGCGTGCGTGCGTGCGTGTGTGTGTGTGTGTTTGTGTGTGTGTTACACTAAGGCCCCATCCATACGGAGACGGGTTGCCATTTAAACGGTCATGTCTTTTTTATCGTTTACACCTTGCGCCCGCACGATAACGAGGATTTGGAAGCTGAGTACGATACCTTCTGAAAATGGGTCCCACAGTGGAAAAGTCTGAGAAAGTGTGGAAAGCATATACGCATACTCTGCAAACAATGACGCCATAGCCACACCTCTCTCCTAACCCGCATGCGCGAACTCACACAACAACAGTTACCATGGCAACAAAGCAACAGCTCTACCTAATTGTCAGTCTACAAGCAAATCTCCCATCTATGTCTATGTCTCCATCTCTTTCCTCTTTTCTTTTGTATGTCCTGTTTTTTTGTAACATGAGTTTTATGTGCATTCTCTGGTGTTTTCTTCTTCTTCCCTTGTATTTACGGCAGAGTGGATGCCACAAAGCGTATTACTGCCCTCCACTGTAACCCTAACCCTAACCCTCCACTGTAACGACTATAGCCTCTCGTACATTCCACAATACAGTAGTCCCTCCTTTATCGCGGGGGTTACGTTCTAAAAGTAACCCGCAATAGGCAAAATCCACGAAGTTTTTTACAATTATTATAGATGTTTTAAGGCTATAAAACCCCTCACCACACACTTTATACACTTTCTCAGACATGAATGAACATTTCTCTTTTGTTTAAACTCCCAAAGTTCAAACCTTTATAGATTTTAAAACATAAACCTGTTTTCAAACATACAACACTTCAGAGTCACTGCTAGTGATCAGACATTGATGTTGAACACATTCAAAGTCTTTGTTGATGATGACATCACGTTAACACAGACACTGGTCTGTTCATCCATTCAACCATGGAGTAGAAGCTGTGTGTGACCACCTGGAGCTGTAGGACACGCCCTTTAGAACCAGGACTGGACTAGGAAGGATTAGGAGTGGAGGAGAATCAGTGAGGAGGTGGTAGTAACAGGTAAAAGTTCTCTCTGTAGCACTGAGCTAGCATAGCATTAGCCGCTCATCACACCTGCTTTTTTCACTGGTGCTTTATGTTTATGAGAGGAGAAAAAGGAGCACAGCTCCTCACTTCAGCAGGCGGTGAAATTGGATGTTGGATGTGTCACTGGTGGGTGAACGCAGCATTAGCCAATCAGGACGCAGAACACAATGCGCATTCATACGCTGTAAAAAAATGCGCCCAAAACTGCACTGTTAAAAAAATCTGCGAAACACAGAGGCATCTGTGGCAGCGTTACAGCGCCACATAAAGGCCCCTAATGTTTACTACAGCGTTTTCTGCCTTTTTGCGTGGACGCACACGTTTTAGGGAAAAACGCTTTTGTTTTGTCTCTGTGTGGGCGGGGCCTAAGAAATCACGTCAACACATTACCAAACTGTTCCATATCTGCCAAACGTTCAGGTAATTAGGATTGTTGTTGAGAATATTACCTAAGTGTGAAGAATGTGATATAGGAATCAGCACCGTCTCATGTTTTACCTTTTAGGACATTAATGAGGAAACATAATGGAACCCCTCCCAGTACGTGTTAAAACCAGTTCATCACCTGCTCTATGCTCTGTGTTCAGATGAGAATAAATGAAGCATTCTCTCTCTCTCTCTCTCTCTCCACAGAGCCGTAACTTCACTTATCTGTTTCCAATTACCTCTGAGGGTGAAAGCAGAAAGCAGGGGCTGCTTGTGCTGGATGTTGAAACTGAAGCTTTGATCCCCTCGCCTGAGACAAAAAAAAAAAAAACAAGAACAAGAAACACGACTTAAAACAGA